>NC_133134.1:38518009-38821040 GCF_048418815.1 Hemitrygon akajei | reverse complement strand
CTCAGCAGGCCAGGCAGCCTCTGTGCAGAAAAGTGTGGTCAATGTTTCAGGCCGAGACCCTTCAGTAGTACTGGAGAAAAAAGGTTGAGAAGAGGGGAGAGAGAAGCACAAGGTGATAGGTGAAACTGGGGGGGTGGGGTGAAAGGAATGAAGTAAAGAGCTGGGAAGTTGACTGGTGAAAGAGATACATGGCTGGAGAAGGGGGAAACTGATAGGAGAGGCCATGGAAGAAAGAAAAGGGGGGAGGAGCACCAGAGGGAGGCGATGGGCAGGCAAGGAGATAAGGTGAGAGAGGAAAATGGGGATGGGGAATGATGAGGGGAAATTGATGTTCGTGCCATCAGGTTGGAGGCTACCCAGACAGAATACAAGGTGTTGTTCCCCCAACCTGAGTGCAGCCTCATCAAACAGTAGAGGAGGCCATGGATTGATGGATAGCCTCCAACCTGATGACATGTGTGAATCCATGCCATCTTTCTGTCATGCCTTCTGTCCTCTCCCATCAGACCACCCTCCCCCTTCTCCAGCCCTGTATCTCTTTCACCAATCAACTTCCCAGCTCTTTAGTTCACCCTCTCTCCCATTTTCACCTCTCACCTTGTGTATCTCTCTCTCCTCCCCCACCTTTTAAATCTGCTCATATTTTTTTCTCCAGTCCTGCCGAAGGGTCTCAGCCCAAAATGTCGGCTGTACTTTCTTCCAATCGATGCTGCCTGACCTGCTGACTTCCTCCAGCATTTTGTGTGTGTTGCTTGGATTTCCAGCATCTGCAGATCTTCTCGTTTGTTATCATACAAGTTAAAACACGTAATGAGTGGGTTCAAAAGTAAAACAGAAAATGCTGAAAATGTTCAGCCACAATAAGCCAGGCCACAAGTGTGGGAAGTCAAACAGAACCAACATTTCAGGTACAAGATCCTCGACAGAACTGGAAAGGAAATGGATAAAACTGAAGTAACCAAAGGGATAAGCTATGCTTGCTTAAGGTTAGCTGGTCAATGAGTTAATGAAAGGGAGGAGTTAGAGAGTGTGAAAATAAGATAACAGAATGGGCACCGTGGTAGCGTAGTGGTTAGTGCAACACTATGGCAGCTCAGGGTATAGGAGTTAAGAGTTCAACTCCAACGTCATCTGTAAGGAGTCTATATCTCTTCCCCATGGAATGCATGGATTTTCTCCAGATGCTCCAGTTTCCTTCCACAGACCAAAGGTCAAGTCAAGTCGCTTTTATTGTCATTTCAACCATAACTGCTGGTACAGTACACAGTAAAAACGAAACAATAGTGCCAGGACCATAGTGCCACATGAAACAACACAAAACTACACTAGACTACCTGAAACAACACAAAACTACATTAGACTACAGGCCTACACGGGACTACATAAAGTGCACAAAACAGTGCAAGACAGTACAATAATTAATAAACAAGACAATAGGCACAGTAAAGGAAAAATTACAATATAATAAATGATGTAAACGTAAATGTAAACAATGTTTTAGCAGGAATTGAGAAAGAAATGAGTAACAATTGCAAAGGAAGTGGAGTAGTGTTCAAGGGAGGGAGGGGGAGAGAGAGAGCACGAGAGTGTGTGAGTTGGTGTCTGACTAGACTCTGGGAATTGAGGAGTCTAATGGCTTGGGGTGTAAATGGTTATTGAGAATTGTTCTCTGATTGGGCTAGGGTTAAATCAGGGGTTGCTGGTATGTGCTGCTCGAAGGGCTGGAAGGGCTTATTCAGCACTGTATCTCTATATACAAATTCTAAATTTGTGTATATTTACAAAATACAATTAAGTTGGTCAGTAAACCTATTGAAAATCTTTTCTTTGTACTTTTGTCAGTTAAATAAAGGTTCACATGAATTAACCTATCACAGATTTTTGTTTTTAGATAGATAGATACTTTATTCATCCCCATGGGGAAATTCAACTTTTTTCCAATGTCCCATACACTTGTTGTAGCAAAACTAATTACATACAATACTTAACTCAGTAAAAAAATATGATATGCATCTAAATCACTATCTCAAAAAGCATTAATAATAGCTTTTAAAAAGTTCTTAAGTCCTGGCGGTAGAATTGTAAAGCCTAAAGGCATTGGGGAGTATTGACCTCTTCATCCTGTCTGAGGAGCATTGCATCGATAGTAACCTGTCGCTGAAACTGCTTCTCTGTCTCTGGATGGTGCTATGTAGAGGATGTTCAGAGTTATCCATAATTGACCGTAGCCTACTCAGCGCCCTTCGCTCAGCTACCGATGTTAAACTCTCCAGTACTTTGCCCACGACAGAGCCCGCCTTCCTTACCAGCTTAGTAAGACGTGAGGTGTCCCTCTTCTTAATGCTTCCTCCCCAACACGCCACCACAAAGAAGAGGGCGCTCTCCACAACTGACCTATAGAACATCTTCAGCATCTCACTACAGACATTGAATGACGCCAACCTTCTTAGGAAGTACAGTCGACTCTGTGCCTTCCTGCACAAGGCATCTGTGTTGGCAGTCCAGTCTAGCTTCTCGTCTAACTGTACTCCCAGATACTTGTAGGTCTTAACCTGCTCCACACATTCTCCATTAATGATCACTGGCTCCATATGAGGCCTAGATCTCCTAAAGTCCACCACCAGCTCCTTGGTCTTGGTGATATTGAGACGCAGGTAGTTTGAGTTGCACGATATCACAAAGTCCTGTATCAGTTTCCTGTACTCCTCCTCCTGTCCATTCCTGACACACCCCACTATGGCCGTGTCATCAGCGAACTTCTGCACATGGCAGGACTCTGAGTTATATTGGAAGTCTGATGTGTACAGGGTGAACAGGACCGGAGAGAGTACGGTCCTCTCAAAATTGCATTTTGGAAAATATCCCAACTTTTCTGGAAATGGGGTTTTTATGTGCTGTGTCACTTTTGTACGCCTCTATCAAGAAGACATGTCTGGCAGGTCAGGCTGGAACTATCTTTCATTCCCAGAGGAAGATGACAAAAGAGAAGGTAATCTGACCCAATATTAAAGATGGTTTGCTAATGAAGACTGGGAAATCTTAAAGATGTAGAATTCAATATCAAGTCCAGTGGGGTGCAACATATCCAAATAGATGAGCTGCTGTTCTGCAGCTTGCATTAACAGTACGGAAGGCCACAGACTGATAGGTCAGCGTGGGAATGAGAATTAATGCGGCAGGCTCAGGGTCACCACTACGATGGAACGCAGGTGCTCTGCGGAACAGTTACCTAACCCGCAGCTGCTTTTCTCCAGTGTAAAGAGATCACATTCTGAACACTGAATGTATCACACTGGATTGAAAGAAGTTCAAGTGAACTACTGGATCAGCTGGAGTGAGTTTGGCTCCCTGGCTGCTGGGAAAGTCAGAGGTAAAAGGACAAATTAGCATTTCCTGTGGTTGTAAGGAAATGTGCCGGAGAAATGATGGGTGGGGGGGGGGGGGGGATCAAGGAGTGGTTGTTGACAGGAACATTAGAATGTGGCTTACTGGGTCCAAATGGGACAGTCGCTGGGAAATGATGAAAGGGGGAAAGGGGGTGATGTGTGCTGGTGGAATCCCTAGAAACTGCGAGAATAATCTGTTGAATGTGGTGTCTGGTGAGAACTATGGCTGGTGGGTTGCAATTTTGTGTATTTTTAATCCTTAACTGCCTCATATTCCCTTAATTTTGTGGCTTAAATCTAACTCAGTCCATTGAGTCTAAAATTGCTATAATGATTCCGCTTTTTTTTTACAAATGATCTTCTGCATTAATTGATTTCAATATAGAGAGAGATATGACCAAAACTTACTTCTCTTTGAAGAGAAATGAATTACAAACTCTAATCCTGTTCTGAAGTAAATATTATCTTTCTCAAGAGATATGTTTGATTTGTATTCATATAGACTTCAAAGATCTGTATCACAATTGTGAACTCTACTTGGATTAATGAGATTTAAGGACAACTCATTGACCATTATAGAACTATACAGGATGAGAACAGGATCTTCAGACCAACAAGTCCCTACTGACCAAGATGCCTCATCCAAGCTAGTCCTATTTGCCAGTGTTTGACCAAACAAGCCTCCAAACCTTTCCAACACAATAAAGTCACAGTATTTGCTACCTGCCTGTCTGCTGGCACACGAGGCAAATGGTGATGCAAAAGACCTCAGCCAGTGCTGCTGCAATTCATTCTCTAGCCTCCCACAGTGCTCTTGAATTAGTTCCTCCAAGGCATAATTTACTAATGTTGTGTTTTTACTCTTTTTCATCCAGTGTTCCAAAACATCTTTTTCCTTATTTAAATACTTTGCAGCCATAGCAATGCCCTTTTTAGGTGTTTGTAGATATACGTAAATAATTCTGATCTGCAACATGTCATATGGAGTTCCAAAGATACACAGAGCAGTTTGAAAATCATACTACATGACAACAGACATGACTGCCAACACAGATGCCTTGTGCAGGAAGGCACAGAGTCGACTGTACTTCCTTAGAAGGTTGGCGTCATTCAATGTCTGCAGTGAGATGCTGAAGATGTTCTATAGGTCAGTTGTTGAGAGCGCCCTCTTCTTTGTGGTGGCGTGTTGGGGAGGAAGCATTAAGAAGAAGGACGCCTCACGTCTTAATAAGCTGATAAGGAAGGCGGGCTCTGTCGTGGGCAAAGTACTGGAGAGTTTCAGCGACAGGTTACTGTCGATGCAATGCTCCTCAGACAGGATGAAGAGGTCAATACTCCCCAATGCCATTAGGCTTTACAATTCAACTGCCAGGACTTAAGAACTTTTTTTTAAAGCTATTATTAATGCTTTTTGAGTTAGTGATTTAGATGCATATCATATTATTACTGAGTTAAGTATTGTATGTAATGAGTTTTTGCTACAACAAGTGTATGGGACATTGGAAAAAATGTTGAATTTCCCCATGGGGATGAATAAAGTATCTATCTATCTATCTATCAGTGTATAAGAATTTACTGTTTTAATAGATTTGATTTAATAGTTTAACAGGAACAATTCATTTACTTCAAATGGACTAACACACCCAATAAAATGCTGAACACAGGACTTAAGCATGAACATTTTACAAATTCTCACATGATCACCTTGTATTATTTGTTAACGTATATGCTGACTTTGTCCGATGATTTCACTTCTTTCCAAATGTGCTGTTATCACATCTTTGATAACCGACTCTAGCATTTTCCCCACCACCGATGTCAGACTAACCGGAGAAAAACCGGGGAATTATAGACCGGTTAGTCTGACATCAGTGGTGGGGAAAATGCTAGAGTCGGTTATCAAAGATGTGATAACAGCACATTTGGAAAGAGGTGAAATCATCAGACAAAGTCAGCATGGATTTGTGAAAGGAAAATCATGTCTGACGAATCTTATAGAATTTTTTGAGGATGTAACTAGTAGAGTGGATAGGGGAGAGCCAGTGGATGTGGTATATTTAGATTTTCAAAAGGCTTTTGACAAGGTCCCACACAGGAGATTAGTGTGCAAACTTAAAGCACATGGTATTGGGGGTATGGTATTGATGTGGATAGAGAATTGGTTGGCAGACAGGAAGCAAAGAGTGGGAGTAAACAGGACCTTTTCAGAATGGCAGGCAGTGACTAGTGGGGTACCGCAAGGCTCAGTGCTGGGACCCCAGTTGTTTACAATATATATTAATGATTTAGACGAGGGAATTAAATGCAGCATCTCCAAGTTTGCGGATGACACGAAGCTGGGCGGCGGTGTTAGCTGTGAGGAGGATGCTAAGAGGATGCAGGGTGACTTGGATAGGTTAGGTGAGTGGGCAAATTCATGGCAGATGCAATTTAATGTGGATAAATGTGAGGTTATCCACCTTGGTTGCAAGAACAGGAAAACAGATAATTATCTGAACGGTGGCCGATTAGGAAAAGGGGAGGTGCAACGAGACCTGGGTGTCATTGTACACCAGTCATTGAAGGTGGGCATGCAGGTACAGCAGGCGGTGAAAAAGGCAAATGGTATGTTGGCATTCATAGCAAAAGGATCTGAGTACAGGAGCAGGGAGGTTCTACTGCAGTTATACAAGGCCTTGGTGAGACCTCACCTAGAGTATTGTGTGCAGTTTTGGTCCCCTAATCTGAGGAAAGACATTCTTGCCATAGAGGGGGTACAAAGAAGGTTCACCAGATTGATTCCTGGGATGGCAGGACTTTCATATGAAGAAAGACTGGATCGACTAGGCTTATACTCACTGGAATTTAGAAGACTGAGGGGGGATCTTATTGAAACGTATAAAATTCTAAAGGGATTCGACAGGCTAGATGCAGGAAGATTGTTTCCGATGTTGGGGAAGTCCAGAATGAGGGGTCACAGTTTAAGGATAAAGGGGAAGCCTTTTAGGACCAAGATGAGGAAAAACTTCTTCACACAGAGAGTGCTGAATCTGTGGAATTCTCTGCCACAGGAAACAGTTGAGGCCGGTTCATTGGCTATATTTAAGAGGAAGTTAGAAATGGCCCTTGTGGCTATGGGGTATGGAGAGAAAGCAGGTACAGGGTTCTGAGTTGGATGATCAGCTATGATCATACTGAATGGCGGTGCAGGTTCGAAAGTCCGAATGGCCTACTCCTGCACCTATTTTCTATGTTTCTATGCTTAACTTATAAACAAACCAGCCAGCTCTATTCCTCCTTTACACAAAACAAATCGCCCATTCAATGACAGAAGTCAAATTACAATGCACTTTCTTCAATATCAATTCTGACGTTATACATACTGTATGAAGATATATTAACCGTTGTAAATTAATGCCCTTAGAAACACAAATTTTTCTCTGCATCCTTATTTGCTTCTGTAAAAATGTTAAGCAAAGATAAAACGGAAGAATTATCATGGAAGCAGGGTTTGCGTAAACTAATAGCACTTTACAGCTTATCACTTTAAAAAATGATAAGCGAAGTTGCATTGGTTGTGGCGATTATCTAAATTATTTGTTCTTTACAAGTCAGAGAAATTGTTCCCTAACTTGCATCCTTAAAAAAACTTAAATCACGAATATCTAATATACACGAAAGTGCCATATTTATATTCCTTTGGTTTGAAACAAATCTGTGTGAAACGTTCAAAAACAAACCTTCCTGGTAACCAAAGTGGTTCCGCAAAGAATCTCGTTGACTATAAGACACTTTGGAGCTTTTAAAGTTGGGGAAGGTACGACAGAAATGCAAAACAAAGCCACGCGTTTGTGTGCACCATCAACATCGGAGCAACACCGGGTACCCTGGCCCATTACCTGGCCTGTACGAGCAGATTCTCCGCCGACGCACTGAACATCGCAGCCCCCAAACTTCAGCGGTTCCTCAAAATCGAGGACAAGACAGGCCGCGCACCACTATCATTGCTTCCCTCCACTTTCTTCCTTATCCGGCTGGAAGGCAGTTGTTGCTGCGAATAGTTCCGGCCAAAGCAGCCAGGCTGTTGAGTAAAAGAGCTCAAGAGAGTTTAATATTTGCACTCGGAGCAGGAGGAATTCAGACATATAACTGTATTTAACGATTGCAACCTGTTCAAGAACAGCCATCCACTGGGAGGCATTGGTTTGACCTGCATCATACGTGTTAATGCCAGGAAAGAAATGGAAGCACTTAATTAGAAAATTGGTTCCCAACTTTAGTCCGTTTAAATGAGTTTTGTAAAACTCCCACCCAAGTTTCAATGGGGAAGATAGCAATTATGCATTTATTCATTTTCCTCGAAGGCCTTTGAGTCAACTTTATGATGAGGAATGTTGTTGTATGTATGCGCCCGTGATAGAAATAACGGTAATAATAACCAGCGGCCATTGATAAATCAGTTGGATTCTAATAATTACCAGAATATCATTAAAACTTAGTTGCCTTAGGAATGCCTGCTAGTTGCACGAGACAATAAATTTTGTCGAAATTGTTGCTTTCTCAGAATTTTTTTTGTTTATGATAGACTTCTTGAAGCTGAACACAAATGTAATTTCAGACTAATTGGTATCACATAGGAATTTTGGAGAAACAAGAAATCGACTTTTATTGAATATAATGCATCTAACTGCAGTGATGCTTTGCAATAGTTCAACTAAGCTACAAATGCTATTTTGGTGATTTTCATTTGTACTCAGTGTTTGAGGCTTCTTGCTTAAGCCCCAACAATAATCAGCCTGCAATGATATATTCCAGTTGCCCTGATACCACTTCAACATGACCGTCGTGTCCTGGTGAAACCTTTCACCATGTTCATATCTGATAGTGCCAAGATTTGCAGGGAAATAGTATAAGTGGGAATGCAGGAAATGAATCTTTAGTGACATGTTGCAATTCATGGCTTTGTGTACTTGAATCACGTTGTCAACTAGCTTGGTGCCCTAGTTGCCAAGAAAAATTTCCACAACATCCTTGAATGCCTTCCATGTGATTTTCTCTGGTCCCACTAAAAGTTCTTCAGAATACCTGTCATTGATGACCTGTTTGATTTGTAGACCATCAAAAATGCCTTCCTTCATTTTGGCATCAGTTATTCCGACTTGAATTATGAATCAAATTAACAAATATATGTGAATTTTTTTTAAAAAACTGGTGTATAATAAGGAAATTTCAGGATGATTTTAATGATCAGCAGCCCAAAATCAATTAGGTACACCAAAAAGTATTCAGGAAGCAAAATATTTATTGTCTAGTGTTATTACTACATCTATCTCCGTACCAGTCAGACCTACATGCAACAACATTTACCACCATATAGTTGACTCAAAAGCCATTAGGGAAAATGAGGACAGAAAACAAATAGTATGCTTCCAATCCAATGAGAAAATGTTATAACATAAAGGACCAATTTCTATATTCTAAAGGCAGATTGCTATTGCAATTGTGTTTCAATTTCATAAAAATTCCAAAGGTGTAATTAAAAATGGATCTGAACTCAACTCAGCTTGAAATGAGCTGAAGTAGCAGGCCAAGCAATATAGGTGCTGAAGGAAACAGTTTATGTTTCACAGAGATTAACTTTCATTAGAACTTTTCCAAAATTAAGATTGAAAGAGTTACGTTTTGGAACTCAGAAAGAAACTATTCAAAAGAAATACTCGGAGCTGAGGATAACGTGTCAACTTTGTTCTTGCTTGAGCAAGGCACACACTTATGATGTGATGACATAATGATATATGCCATTCACTTACTTTTATATATAACCGGAATGAATTAGTGAAACAAAGGGTGCTTAAACAAATAATATATTTCCAATATTACTCAAATATTACTGAAATGTTCAAAACACAACACTCTACACTAATTAGCTATAAACTCCAACCCAATATAGAATGCATCTCAATCTACATACATATACACACGCACTCACTCCCGTATATATATATATATATATATATATACACACATACACACTCACACCCATATATACATACACACACATATAGAACTTAGAACATAGAATAGTACAGCACAGTATAGGCCCTTTGGCCCACAATGTTGTGCCGACCCTTAAACCCTGCCTCCCATATATCCCCCCCCCCCAACTTAAATTCCACCATATACCTGTCTAGTAGTCTCTTAAATTTCACTAGTGTATCTGCCTCCACCACTGACTCAGGCAGTGCATTCCACGCACTAACAACTCTCTGAGTAAAAATCCTTCCTCTAATATCCCCCTTGAACTTCCTACCCCTTACCTTAAAGCCATGTCCTCTTGTATTGAGCAGTGGTGCCCTGGGGAAGAGGTGCTGGCTTTCCACTCTATCTATTCCTCTTAATATCTTGTATACCTCTATCATATCTCCTCTCATTCTCCTTCTCTCCAAAGAGTAAAGCCCTAGCTCCCTTAATCTCTGATCATAATCCATACTCTCTAAACCAGGCAGCATCCTGGTAAATCTCCTCTGTACCCTTTCCAATGCTTCAACATCCTTCCTATAGTGAGGCGACCAGAACTGGACACAGTACTCCAAGTGTGGCCTAACCAGAGCTGCATCACTACCTCATGACTCTTAAACTCTATCCCTCGATTTATGAACGCTAACACCCCATAAACTTTCTTAACTTTTTTGTAAGCAGAACAAGTGCTACACCTGCCCTTACACTTCCTCCCTCACCACCATTCAGGGCCCCAGACAGTCCTTCCAGGTGAGGTGACACTTCACCTCTGAGTTGGCTGGTGTGGTATACTGCGTCCGGTGTTCCTGGTGTGGCCTTTGAGATATTGGTGAGATCCGACGTAAATTGGGAGACCGTTTCGCTGAACACTACGCTCTGTCCACCAGAGAAAGCAGGATCTCCCAGTGCCCACACATTTTAATTCCATGTCCCATTCCCATTCTGATATGTCTATCCATGGCCTCCTCTACTGTCAAGATGAAGCCACACTCAGGTTGGAGGAACAACACCTTATATACTGGCTGGGTAGCCTCCAACCTGATGGCATGAACATTGACCTCTCTAACTTCCATTAATGCCCCTCCTCCCCTTCTTACCCCATCCCTGATATATTTAGTTTTTTCCCCCCTCCTCTTTTTTTCTCTCTTTCTCTGCCTGTTCTCCATCTCCCTCTGGTGCTCCCCTCCCCCTTTCTTTCTCCCTAGGCCTCCTGTCCCATGATCCTTTCCCTTCTCCAGCTCTGTATCCCTTTTGCCAATCACCTTTCCAGCTCTCAGCTTTACCCCACCCCCTCTGGTCTTCTCCTATCATTTTGCATTTCCCCCTCCCCCTCCTACTTTTAAATCTCTTACTAACTTTCTTTTCAGTTAGTCCTGACAAAGGGTCTCGGCCCGAAACGTCGACAGTGCTTCTTCCTATAGATGCTGCCTGGCCTGCTGCATTCCACCAGCATTTTGTGTGTGTTGCTTCAATTTCCAGCATCTGCAGGTTTCCTCGTGTGAGCTTTCTTAACTACCCTATCTACCTGTGAGGCAACTTTCAGGGATCTGTGGACCTGTACCCCCAGATCCCTCTGCTCCTCCACACTCCCAAGTATCCTGCCATTTACTTTGTACTCTGCCTTGGAGTTTGTCCTTCCAAAGTGTACCACCTTACACTTCCCTGGGTTGAACTCCATCTGCCACTTCTCAGCTCACTTTTGCATCCTATCAATGTCTCTCTGCAATCTTTGACAATCCTCTACACTATCCACAACACCACCAACCTTTGTGTTGTCTGCAAACTTGCTAACCCACCCATCTACCCCCACATCCAAGTCATTAATAAAAATCACGAAAAGTAGGGTTCCCAGAACTGATCCTTGTGGGACACCACTAGTCACAACCCTCCAATCCGAATGTACTCCCTCCACCAAGACCCTCTGCTTTCTGCAGGTAAGCCAATTCTGAATCCACCTGGCCAAACCTCCCTGGAACCCATGCCTTCTGACTTTCTGAATAAGCCTACCATGTGGAACCTTATCAAATGCTTTACTAAATTCCATATAGATCACATCCACTGCACTACCCTCATCTATATGCCTGGCCACCTCCTCAAAGAACTCTATCAGGCTTGATAGACATGATTTGCCCTTCACAAAGCCATGATGACTGTCCCTGATCTGACCATGATTCTCTAAATGCCCACAGATCCTATCTCTAAGAATCTTTTCCAACAGCTTTCCCACCACAGACGTAAGGCTCACTGCTCTATAATTACACAGACTATCCCTACTACCTTTTTTGAACAAGGGGACAACATTCGCCTCCCTCCAATCCTCTGGTACCATTCCCGTGGACAACGAGGACATAAAGATCCTAGCAAGAGGCTCAGCAATCTCTTCTCTTGCCTCGTGGAGCAGCCTGGAGAATATTCTGTCAGGCCCCGGGGACTTATCCGTCCTAATGTATATGTTAACAACTCCAACACCTCTTCTCTCTTAATATCAACATGCTCCAGAATGTCAGCCTCATTCATATTGTCCTCACCGTCATCAAGTTCCCTCTCAGTGGTGAATACCGAAGAGAAGTATTCATTGAGGACCTCACTCATTTCTACAGCCTCCAGGCACATCTTCCCACCTTTATCTCTAATCGGTCCTACCTTCACTCCTGTCATCCTTTTGTTCTTCACATAATTGAAGAATGCCTTGGGGTTTTCCTTTACCTTACTCGCCGAGGCCTTCTCATGCCCCCTTCTTGATCTCCTCAGCCCCTTCTTAAGCTCCTTTCTTGCTACCCTATATTCCTCAATAGCCCCATCTGACCCTTGCTTCCTAAACCTCATGAATGTTGCCTTCTCCCACCTGACTAGATTTTCCACCTCACTTGTCACCCATGGTTCCCTCACCCTACCATTCTTTATCTTCCTCACCAGGACAAATTTATCCCTAACATTCTGCAAGAGATCCCTAAACATCGACCACATGTTCCCATAGTACATTTCCCTGCAAAAACATCATCCCAATTCACACCCGCAAGTTCTAGCCTTATAGACTCATAATTTGCCCTTCCCCAATTAAAAATTTTCCTGTCCTCTCTGATTCTATCCTTTTCCATGATAATGCTAAAGGCCAGGGAGTGGTGGTCACTGTCCGCCAGATGCGCGCGTGCACACACACACACACATAGATAGGTAGATAGATATAGTTATAGATATATATAGATAGGTAGATTCACCACTCTCTGGCCAAAGAAATTCCTCCTCATATCCATTCTAAATGGACATCCATCTATTCTGAAGCTGGCACTCTGGTCCCAGACTTCCCCACCATAGGAAAACATCACCTCCACATCCATTCTATCAAGGCATTTGACCATTCGATAGGTTACAATGAGAGTTCTCTCATTCTTCTGAATTCCAGTGAGTACAGGCCCAGAGCATCAAATGTTCTTCATGTGCTAATCCCTGAATAATCTCCGGGAACCTCCTTTAAACCCTCTCCAATGTCAGCACATCCTTTTATAGATAAGGGGGGCAAACCTGCTCACAATACTGCAAGTGAGAATTCACCAGTGCCTTGCAAAGCCTCAACATTACATTCTTCCTTTTATATTCTAATATTCTTGAAATGAATGTAAACGTTGCACTTGCCTTCCTCACCACTGACTTAACCTACAAATTAACCTTCAGGGAATCCTGTATGATGATTCACAAGTTGTTTTGCATGTCAGATTTTTGAATTTTTGAATCTATGCTTTTATTTCTTCTAACAAAGTGTACGACCATACACTTCCCAACATTGTATTCCATCTGCCACTTCTTTGCCCAGTTTCCTAATCTAAGCCCTTCTACAGACCCCCTGCTTCCTCAACATCACCTGGCCCTCCACCTATCTTTGTATCATCTACAAACGTGGCCACCAAGCCATTAGTCATCTAAATCAACAATATACAATGTAAAAAGAAGCAGTTCCAACACCAACTCCTACAGAACACCACTAGTCACCAGCAGCAAATCAGAAAAGGCTCCCTTTATTTCCACTTTTTGTCTCCTACTAATCAGCCAATACTCTATCCATGCTCGTATCTCTCCTGTAATACCATGGGCTCTTAACTTGTTAAGCAGCCTCATGTGTGGCACCTTGTCAAAGGCCTTCTGAAAATTCAAGTGTACAACATCCATCAAATCTCCTTTGTCTATCCTGCAAAGAATTTGAACAGAATTGTCAAGCAAGATTTTTCTCTTAAGGAAACCATGCTGACTTTAGCCTATTTTATCATGTGCCTCCAAGTATCCTGAAACCACATCCTTAAATACTTAACTCCAACATCTTCTCAACCACCGATGTCAGACTAACCAGCCTATATCCACAGCATAGTAAATTTTAAACTGTCCCTTTTAGGTTTAAAGATTTGGTCACTGTAGAGGATTTCTTATTGTGTGGGATAATGCCTTTCCTGACAAGATGGGCTCATGTTGCTTGGTAGGGGAGACTATTGGCTGTGAAACAATCTCAGGTTCTGGGGCTGCCTCTGTGGTGGTTGTAGGAGTTGATTCTGGGACTGCTGGAAGTGGTTCCGACAGCTCTGAATATCTTCCTTCTCTAACAATTGACTCTGCTCTCCTCAAGTGTTTGATTTATCATGTGCCAATGACATCAGACACAATCTCCACTGCATAGGAGAGTGGTCCAGTTCTGACTTTAATCCTTCCAAGTAGCCATGTTTGATTACCTCTGTAGTCGCTTGCCAGGGCTGTTTGCCTAGGAGTGAAACATAGAACCTCTTTGTTTGAGCGGTCTTCAATTTGTCTCAGCTGTTTGTCCTGTAAACTCCTTCTGAGATTGGGTTTGAGAAAATTCAAGGGTGAGTGCAAGGGATGACCCAGGAAGAGCATAGCTGATGAAGTTCTTGGTTGTGGAGTGTACTGCATTGCGATATGCAAAGAGGAAATAGGCAGGCTTCTGAATCAGTACTGATGTAGTGGATTCTGTTGACATTTCTAACAGTGCATTCTTTAGACTCTGGACAAATATATCCACCAAGCCACTTATAACTGAGTGCTATGGTGCAGATGTAATATGTCTTACTCCATTCATTTTCAGGAATGACTGAAACTGTTCCACAACAAACGGTGGTTCACTGTCACTGATTAAGTGTTCTGGAACACCAGAACTTGAGAAGAGGCTTCTCAATACATCAAGAGAGTGCGAGTCTGTAGTTGAGGCTTTTGGGAACACTTCTGACCATTTGTAACTGCATCCACTACTACTAAGAATTAGTGCCCATAAATGGTCTGGCAAAATCCATCTGAATCCTCTGTCAAGGATATGCAGACCATCCCAGGGATGAAAGGAGCATCTTCTGGACATGTTGGCATCCCATAAAACGCTTGGCAAGCTGCTCAATCTGCTGATCTATCCCAGGCCACCAGACAAAAACTCAAGTCAACAGTTTCATTTTGACTATGCCTAGTTTCTCCAATGCTTTAGTTCTCAGCTTGGGTGGTACAGCAGCTCTCAATCCTCACATGCGGTAAACCTGTGTCAAGGGCAAATTCATCCTGCCGCTAGTAAAAATGGGGAAACTGGGATTTATGTTGTGCTTCCCAACTACTTTGGGTGTGAATGTGGACTTGAAGACTTGTGACAGAGTGGGATCTTTTCTGGTTTTCCTCTAGATCAGGGGTGTCAAACTCATTTTAGGTCACGGGCCGGATTGAGCAAAATGCAGCTTCATGCAGGCCGGATCAGTCGGACGCGTGCGAAAGCAGCTTTCATTGCCTCCGTTTTTTCAGCCTGCTCTCATGTGTCTCAGTCTCTGCTATAACTACAAAGTGTTTCACTTTACAAATTCTGTTTCTTATGAAGAAGACTGCCGAGCAAGACTGCTGAATAAACACTAAAACCCCTGAAAACCTGGTACCTGAATAAACTCAGCATTAGCCATATCATACGCCATAGGCGCTTAGATTACTGGGGCCAGCTTTAATAGTAATTAGATATTATGTCGCGGGCCAAAGATAATTCCACCGCGGGCCGGATTTGGCCCGCGGGCCTTGAGTTTGACATATATGCTCTAGATCGTCTCTGTCGTAATAGGGAGACTTTCGATTTGTTTCAGGGACTATATGTCAAGGGGAGTCTCATCTTTTGCAAATTTTTCAGGTACTTCCTTTCCTAAGGGCAAACTGGACAATCTATCAACATTCCCGTGATTAGTTGTCTTCTCTTGAATTTGATCTTGTAATTGTAACCTCCAAGAAACAGAGTCCATCTCTGCATTTATCTTCCTGTTGTTAGTGGAACACCCTTCTGTGGATTGAAAATTGGTATTAGTAGCTGATGATCAGTAATGAGGGTAAACTCTCTTCCATACAAGTACTGGTTTTACACTCCAAACTAGACTGAAGGTCTCTCTGTCAATCTGTGCATGTTTTCTCTCTGCAGTGGTAAGGGAATGTGATAGCTATCAGCTTTTACTTCCATCACTCACAACATGTGACATGACTGCTCCTATACCGTAACGCAAGTCATCACAGGTGAGGATCACTGGATGTTGTGCATCATAAAGTGAGTACAGTGTCTGATTACACCATTTCCTTCACACCTTACACTGCTTTGTCCTTTGCCATTTCTTTCCGATCTGTAGTAATGCGTTCCAGGGCTGCAGCACAATAGCCAGGTTTGGTAGAAACCTATTATATTAATTGACAAATCCTATATAAAAAAAACCACAATTGTGACAGCACACAGAGTTCTTTCTCAGGACACATTTAAATTCTTGTATTAATAGTGTGATCATAGTAAGTGATGCTTGATTTAAAGAATTCCCTCTTGTTGCATTGTGCTTTGACTCCATAATCTTCTGACATTTCCAACACTATCTTGAGATGTTCCATGTCATCCAGGTAACGCTGATCCAGGTAACGAGGTCGGCCTTGTTGCATCGGCTGCATAGCTTTCTACAGAATGCAGGTGCAGGTGCTACTCTAAAACTAAGCCCAATACAAACTTCTAAGCCAACAGTATGCTTTTCTGCCTATTACATTCAACAAAACAGGTATTTGCTTTTCTTTGGCTATTTCATTTGCTTTATAATATAGTTCAATATACTTAATAGTTATCTTTCCAATGTAGCCAGCCATTTTTGCATTTTATCCTGAACCTGTGAATTTCATCCATTTCTGCTTTTTTAAATAAACACTTTCTCTCCCCTTGCAAAGAAAAAAATGTGCGGAACTTTTTTTACTTGAACATCTTGCTGGGCTTCAACAGGTAGGTAGTTATCTTGGGTTTGTTTTAAAATTTACTCATCACCACTGTTACGTTTTCTAACTCCAAAAGAATAAAACTAATCAAAAAAAAGCATGAAACCAGGGATTCTCTCACCTTATCTCCTTGCCTGCCCATTGCTTCACTCTGGAGCCCCTCCCCCTTTTCCTTCTTACATGGCCTTCTGTCCTCTCTTATCAGACTTGCCATTCTTCAACCCTGTATCTATTTCACCAACTTCCCAGCTCTTTACTTCATCCACCTCCTCCCAGTTTCACCTATCACCTTCTGTTCCTGTCTTCTCCCACCCCCCCCCCCACCTTTTAAATCTACTCATCTTTTTTCTCCAGTCCTGCCAAAGGGTCTCGGCCTGAAACGTTGACTGGACTTTCCTCCCCATAGATGCTGCCTGTCCTGCTGATTTCCTCCAGTATATTTTTGTGTGTTGCTTGGATTTCCAGCATCTGCAGATTTTCTCTTGTTTTTGGTCTAATAAGAATTTTACTGAGTTGCAACAATACCTCACAGCCCTCGAACTCAATCTCCCAAATAATGAAAGTTAACCACCATATGCATTCTTAACCACATTATAAACCTGTGCAGATACTTTGAGAGATCTATGTGCGTGGACCCCAAGATCCCTCTGTTCCTCTACACTACTCAGAATCCCGCCATTATCCTTTTATTCTGCCTCCAGGTTTGACCATCCCAAGTGTAAAATTTCACACTTTTCCAGACTGAATCTTATCTGCCACTTCTCATTCCAACTTTTGCATCCTATCACTCTCCTGTTGTAACCCATGACAACCTTCTACGCTATCCAGAACTCTACCAACCTTTGTGTCATCTGCAAACTTACTAACCCATCCTTCCACTTCTCCATCCCGTTCAATTATAAAAATCACAATGAGCAGGGGTCCCAGAATAGATCCCCATGGAACACTTCAGATCATTGACTTTCAGGCAGAATACGCTCCACCTACTACCACAAGCTCCCCTTTGGGCAAGCCAAATTTGAATCCACTCCGCCAAGTTTCCCTAGGTCCCATGCCTCCAGACATTCTGAATGAGCTCACCATGGGGAACCATGTCAAACACCTTACGGAAACACTAATACATCACATCAACTTGTTCTGTCACTTCTTAAAGAATTCAATTATACTTGTGAGCCATGACCTGCCCCTCACAAAGCCACACTGACTATCCTTAATTGGGACTATACTTTTCCAGATGCTTGCAAATCCTGTCTCTAAGAATCCTCTCCAGTAATTTTGCCATCACTGACATTAGACTCACTGGTCTATATTATCCCTGGATAATTACATTTTTTGAACAAAGCAATGTACCACCATCCAATCTTCTGGTACCAATCCAGTGGCCAGCAAGAGCACCAAAATCATTGCCAAAGGCGCTGTAATTTCTTCCCATAGTAACCTGGGGTATATTCTGCCTGGCCCTGGGCACATCAATCCTAATGTTTTTCAAAAGCTCCCATGTCCTCTTTCTTAATATCAACATATTCTAGCATATCAGCCTTTTTTTAAACACTGTACTCACAAACATCAGGGGCCCTTTCACTGATGAATATTGAAGCAAAAGTATTCATTAATGACTTCCCCTACCTTTTTCAACTCCAGGCACATGATTCCTCTTTTATCCCTAATCAGTTCTATCCTCACTCTAGTCATCCTTCTGGTCTTTATGAATGTGTAGAACATCTTGAGTTTTTCCTTAATTCTATTCGCCAAGGCATTCTCATGCCCCCTTCTAGCTTTCCTTAAGTCCATTCTTAAGCTCCTTCCTGGCCATCTAGCAACAGTCCAAAGCCCTATCTCATCCTTGCTTCCTTGAAAGGCCTAGATAGAGTAGACACAAAGAGGATATTTCTAATAGCGGGAGAATCTAAGATCAGGGGACACAGTCTTAGAAGAACATCCCTTTAGAAGAGATAAGGATAAATTTCTATAGCTAGAGCATGGTTAATCTGTAGAAGTCATTGTCACAGGCAGCTGTACAGGCCAAGTCATTGGGTATATTTAAACACTGATAAGTCAGGGAGAAGGCAGAGGTATAATAATAATTGATACAATAATCCTTCCAGCCTATTTGGAGAAGTTTGCTGATTCCATATTGATTCAATTTTGGACAGAACTTTTTCAGTGCATTCAGATGTTGCTGTAATTGTCAGACCTATGGACCACGAGTTCGGTGTCCTAATATTTCCTCTTTCCTAAGGTGACGTGGTGAAACTTTGTCCAATGACACTGCAGAGTTGTATGGCCAGTGTTCTAGAAGACCTTATTCTTGCAAATATTGACTGTAAAGCCCAGCCTTGTATACTTTATTGAATGAATCAATATTTGGAACTTGGATTCCAAATATGCACAAATGCCAGCATTGTCAGAATCAAATTTATTATCACTGGCATTAATCTTGAAATTTGTTATGTGGTAGCAGTACTTCACAATACATAATAAAAACTGTCAAATATATATACTTATTTATTTTTAAATTAAATAAGTAGCACAAAAAAAAGAGTAGTGAGGTAATGTTCAGGGTTCAAAGCCCATTCAGAAATCAGAAAGCAGAGGGGAAGAAACTTTACTGAATCATTGAGTTGTGTGCTTTCAGGCTCCTGTACCTCCTCCCTGATGGTAGCAATGAGAAGGGGGCATGTCTTGGGTGATGGGGGTCCTTCACGATGGATGCTGCTTTTTTGAGGCATCACTCCTTGAAGATGCCTGGACACTGGGGAGGTTAGTGCCCATGTTGGAGCTGACTGAATTTACAACTTTCTGCAGCTTATTTCGATCCTGTGCAGTGGTAACACCCCTCACTTGTACCAATGAGAATGCTCTCCAAGGTACATCTGTAGAAGTTTGCAAGCTCGTTTGGTGACATACCAAATCTGCTCAAACTCTGAATGAAATATAGCCAGTGTTGTGCCTCCTTTGTAACTGCATCAATATATTAGGCCCCGGATAGACTCTCAGAGATGTTGACAGTCAGGAACTTGAAACTGGTCACCCTTTCCATTTCTAATCCCTTGATTAGGATTTTACCCTTCCTGAAGTCCACAATCAATTCCTTGGTCTTACTGACGTTGAGTGCAAGATTGTTGTTGCAACACCACTCAACCAGCTGATCTATCTCTCACTCCTGTACACCTTCTTGTCACCACCTGAAATTCTGCCAACAATAGTTTTACCATCAGAAAAAGTATAGATGGCATTTGAGCTGAGCCTAGCCATACAGCCATGGGTGTAGACCGAGTATAGCAGTGGGCTAAGCACACATCCTTGAAGTACATCAGTGTTGAATATCAATGAGTTGGAATGTTATTTCCCATTTGCACAGATGGAGGTCTTCCAGTGAGGAAGTCGAGAATCCAGTTGCAAAGGGAGGTATATAGTCCCAGATTTTTGAGTTTCTTGATCAGACTGTAGGAGTGATTATGTTAAATACTGAGCTGTAGTCAATAAACAGCATCCTGACATAAGTATTAGTATTGTCCAGGTGACCTAAGGCCATGTGAAGAGCCAATGAGATCACATCTGTTGTAGATCTATTGTTGCGATAAGCAAATTGCAGTGGGTCTAGGTCCTTGCTCAGGCAGGAGTTAATTCTAGCCATAACCAATTTCTCCATCACCATAGATGTGAGTGCTACAGGATGATAGTCATTAATTGAGATTACTCTGCTCTTCCTGGGCACTAATATGGATTGTTGTCCTTTTTAAGCAGGGGGAAACTTCCAACTGCAGCAGTGAGAGACTGAAAACCTCTTTGAACACACCCACCAGATGGTTGGCACAGGTTTTCAGAGCCGTACCAGGTACCCCATCGGGGCCTGTTGCCTTGCAAGGGTTCACCCGTTTGCAAGATTCTCGATAGATCACGGGCGTCACCGGATGCTGCAGTCATCCTCATAGATGTAGTTTTATTCTCCTTTTCAAAGTGTGTTTAAAACATTTAGCATATCTGAGAGTGAAGAATCACTACCATTCATGATTTTAGGTTTCACTTTGTAGGAACTAATGGCCTGCAAACCCTGCCAGAGTTGACGCGCATCCAACTACACCTCTAACCTCAATTGAAGTTGTGCTTTTGCTCTTGTGATAACCCTCGAAGTTGTAACTGGCCTTCTTGCAAAGCCCTGGATCACCAAACTTGAATGCCACAGATCCAGCTTCCAGCGGACTACGAATCTCCTGGTTCATCCACAGCTTTTTATTCAGGTATGTATGTTGACTAATAAACCTGATTCTGATGTAAATTTGGATGATGTTGGTTAAACCTAACCTTTCAACCTTAAACATGGCACCCGGCAAGGGTGCCCTTTAAGTCCCTTACTTTTTGATCTGGCCATAAAGCCACTGGCGATTGCATTTTGTAGTTGTGCTGTATTGACAGGGATTTTGGGGGGGTGGGGGGGGGGGTGTTGAGCACAAAGTCTCTCATTATGCTGATGATCTTTTACTTTTTATATCAAACCTAACTACCTCCTTATCAGCAATGTTTTCACTCCTTAACAAATTTAGCCAGCTTTCCGGATACAAACTTAATTTACATAAGAGCGAACTCTTTCCAATAAACAGAGAAACACAAATATTATAATTTCATAACCTCCCTTTTAAAGTAGTAAATAATCAATTTACTTACCTTGGCATTACAGTAAGGAATTAGAAAGCGTCTTTTTGGAGAAAATTTCACTAATCTTTTAAATAATACAAAACAGATTTTAGCACAGTGGTCACCCTTGTCCATGTCTCTGAGAGGTCAAATTAATGTTGTTAAAATGTATATCCTTCCTAAATTTTTATACTTATTTCAATATTTATCTATTTTATTTCTAAAGCTTTTTTTGACTTGTTAGATTCTATTATTTCATCCTATCTATGGAAGGGCAAATGTCCCAGACTAAATAAAGCTCATATTCAAAAACCTAAAAGGGTAGGTGGTATGGCCTTGCCCAATTTTCATTTATATTACTGGGCAGCCAATGTACATTGTCTTATCTTTTGGTCTTACTTTTATTATCAGTCTGACTGTCCAATATGGGTGGCAGTGGAGTTGAACTCTAATAACAATCTCTCAATCTTCGCACTTCCTTGCCATTTGCCTAAATCAATTGCTAATCCGGTTATCAGACACACTCTAAGAATATGGGCTCAGTTCAGAAAATATAATGGGCTTCACAGTCTTTCTCTCTCTAGTCCTATTCTACATAATCATCTTTTTCAGCCTTCCATGCAGGATTTAACATTTCTAGACTGGCTCAGAAAGGGCACTAGGTGCTTTGTAGATCTTTCCATCGACAAGCGCTTTGCAACTTTTGAACAAATGTCTGTAAAGTTTGCCCTACCCAACACTCATTTCTTTAGATATCTCCAAATTAGACACTTCATCAACCCTTTAATACCAAACTTTCCTGAGGTACCCCATAAAAATGTTGTGGATTTTTTTCAAATGAACCTGTTGGGTAAAGGTTTAATATCTACTATTCAAGATATGTAAGCGACATTGAAGGGAGCCCCCTTTGACAAAATTAAAACTGCCTGGGAGCATGATTTAAATTTTCCTCTGTCCGACAAGGATTGGGATTCAATTCTCAAGCCAATTAATTCAACTTCTCTATGTGCTCACTATTCCCTTTTAAAGTTCAAGTTTGTACACAGGGCTCATATGTCTAAAACTAAATTATCGCGGTTCTATACTGATATTAGTCCCTGTTGCGACAAGTGTAAAGGGGGTGAGGCTTCCCTTATTCATATGTATTGGGCTTGTCCTAGATTGGAGGAATTCTGGAGAGATGTTTTTTAACTTTATCTCATATAATTAATTGTTACTTGGAACCTAACCCTCTGATTGCTCTTTTCGGTACTTCGAGAGAAGTTGACATGCATTTGACTCTGACTAAGCGTTGTACATTGTCTTTCACCTCTCTTTTGGCCAGATGTGCAGTCCTTCTTAGGTGGCGCGATGCTGCCCCACCCACTCATGGTCAATGGCTCAGAGACATTATGTCCTACTTAGACCTTGAAAAGATTCATTATTCACTTCTTAATTCGGACATAAAGTTCCCAAAGATGTGGGGAGTTTTTCTTGAAAATATTCATAATTCCCATTAGGGGTGCATCTGCCCTTTTTTCTTTTGCATTTAAATCCCTTACTTCCAGCTTCTTTTGGTTAAGATGTACATTTTTTAAAAATGTGTAAACATATTAGTAGGCAATAGACCTTCCTTTTATAAATACAGCTCCGTGGTGATAAAAGTTCTGATTAACTTTTTTATATATCGTGAGGATGGCTTGGAGTTGGGTAGAGGGATGGTGGGGTGGTAACTAACTTTATACAATTCTACTATGGGTGCTTTTTCTTAATTGTTATGAACTGTATGTTTGATATGTTTGTTTTGCACTGTATAAACCCCTATTTTTTTACTGTTCTTTTTTGTTTTGTCACATTGTAGAAACTTATTAAAAATTAATTTTAAAAAGTTTTTGGAATATCACCAGAGGTTTAACAGTTCCCTATTAATTCAAACAATTATTTTCACACTCATGGATTCTTTTTAGATGCTGAAGTACAATATTGCAGTAAGTTTGAGAGAATTATGCAGTTAGAATTAAAATGTAAATTAGACAGAAGACCCTTGAAGTAAAAAAAAAGTTAAAAATGAAATGTTTGGGTGAGACAAAAGATATATAAAACAAAAACACAGGAGACTCTGTAGATACTGGAAATCCAAGATAACAGTCAAAATGCTGAGGAAACACAGCACATCAGGCAGCGTCAATGGAGAAGAAGAGGAGAAAGAATCTAGAATAAGCACGTAATAAAGCAAAACTTAAATTTCAGTCTTACACAAATTGCCAAGGACATAAGGGAATAGAAATAATTTCTTTGGTAATTTTGTAAAATATGATTTACTAAAGGTAGACAAATTATGTATACTATGGGATTAAATGCTATAACATAACTGACGAGGCACAATAGTGCTGCTTTGGTTCGATGAAAGTGCCATTTTTATGATTACACAACACATTTTTAGGTGAGTCAGAAAACAAGAAAATACAGGAATGCCAGATAAATCACAAGGCCATTACAAAAGGATAACTCAGACTGGTGTGAGACCCTACAAGGCACAGTTAAATTTGAATATCACAAAGCAATTGAGAGAATGCCATAGGGTTGCCTCTTTGTTCCTGTAACATTGGTTTAATCTTCAGTTTGGGTGCTATCTAAATGGAGTCTATCCTTTCTCTCTGTGAATATGGGGTGCTGGTTGGTGGTTTAACTATCTGGGACAAATTGCCTCTAGTGTGTCATGGGGGGGGGGGATAATCTTTGTGAATTAAATGGGAGTAGTGTTAGGATTAGGGTAACTAGGTGGTGAGGAATGATGTAGATTGTGGTACCAATGGACTGATCAGATAGGCAAAAACATCCAAGACAAAACCAAGTATTTATTTATGGATTTGAGGAGGGAAAACAATGGTGATCCACATATAATAAGACAGGGTTCAAGAATCAAGCCACTAGAGCAGCACAAGGCAGGGAAGCATAATACTTTTTTTTGTTAAGTCTATAATTTGCAAGATAGAATGCTGTGAGATACAGTGTATGAAATAAAAGCTACAGTAATAGTTAAGTTGAATAGTTGAGGAGTTACAGACAGGTGGTCACTCCGGGGCCACGGGGGACAGAGAAAATGGGTCACAGTCAGGAGAGGGAAGGGGAAGAGTCAGGTACTAGAGAGTACCCCTGTGGCTGTGCCCCTTGACAATAAGTACTCCTGTTTGAGTACTGTTGGGGTGGGGGAGACAGCCTACCTGGGGGAAGCGACAGTGGCCGTGCCTCTGGCACAGAGTCTGGCTCTGTGGCTCAGAATTGTAGGGAAAGGAAGAGGAAGGCAGTAGTGATAGGGGACTCTATAGGCAGGGGTTCAGACAGGTGATTCTGTGGACGCAGGTAAGAAACTCGGATGGTAGCTTGCCTCCCAGGTGCCAGGGTCCGGGATGTTTCCGATTGTATCCAAGATATCCTGTGGTGGGAGGGAGAACAGCCAGAGGTCGTGGTACACATTGGTACCAATGACAGGTAGGAAAAGGGAAGAGGTCCTGAAAGAAGACTACAGGGAGTTAGGAAGGAAGTTGAAAAGCAGGACCTCAAAGGTAGTAATCTCAGGATTACTGCCTGTGCCACACAACAGTGAGAATAAGAATAGAATGAGGTGGAGGATAAATGCATGTCTGAGGGATTGGAGCAGGGGGCAGGGATTCAGATTTCTGGATCATTGGGACTTCTTTTGGGGTGGGTGTGACCTGTACTAAAAGGACGGGTTCCACTTGAATCCCAGGGGGACCAATATCCTGGCGGGCAAGTTTGATAGAGCTGTTGGGGAGGGTTTAAACTAGTTTGGCAGAGGGGTGGGGATCAGAATGAGTGCAGGGATTAAGGTAGAAGGACAAGGGCATGACGCTAAGAGTTCTGAGTTGATGAGGAAGGACAAGCAGGGGACAGAACATAACTGTAGCCAGTTAAAGGGGTTGAAATGTGTCTATTTCAGTGCTAGGAGTATTAGGAACAAGGAGGATGAACTTACAGCATGGATTAGTACGTGGAACTACGATGTTGTGGCCGTTACTGAAACTTGGTTAGAGGAAGGGCAGGATTGGATGATGCAGGTCCGGGGTTCAGGTGTTTTAAAAGGAATAGGATGGGAAGTAGAAAAGGAGAGGAGTGGCATTGCTGGTCAGGGATAGTATCACTGCTATAGAAAGGGAGGACACTGCAGAAGGAGTGTCCACGGAGTCAGACTGGGTGGAAGTCAGAAATAGGAAGGGATCAATCACTGTGCTGGGAGTAGTCTATAGGCCCCCAAATAGCCCTCGGGACACCGAGGAGCAGATAAGCAGGCAGATTTTAGAATGGTGCAGGAAATACAGGGTAGTAGTTACGGGTGATTTCAACTTCCCTCATATTGATTGGCACCTCCTGAGTCCAATCGGGATAGATGGGGCTGAATTTGTCAGGTGTGTTCAAGAAGGATTCCTGACACAGTATGTGGACCAGCCAATGAGAAGAGAGGCTATACTGGATCTAGTTCTGGATAATGAACTTGGTCAGGTGACAGACCTCTTGGTGGGGGAGCACTTTGGTGTGAGTGACCACAACTCCCTTAGCCTCAGCATAGCTATGGAAAGGGATAAAGTCAGACGAAATGGTAAAGTGCTTAACTGGGGAAGGGCTAACTTTGAAGGGATGAGGCAGGAACTAGTGAGAGTAAATTGGAAACAGATGTTAGAAGAGGAAAGCACAGAAGTAATGTGGGAGAAGTTTAGGGATCACTTGAGCTGGGTTCAGGATAGGTTCTGAGGCAAGGAAAAAATGGTAGGAAAAGGGAACCATGCCTGGCAACTCCTCAAGAGGAAAAAGGAAGCATATGTTAGATACAAGCAGCAGGAAGTAGGAGGGGCTTATGAGAAATATAGGGTAGCCAGGAAGGGGCTAAAGAAAGGACTTAGGAGAGCTCGAAGGGGACATGAGAAGCCTTGGAGAACCCAAATGCATTCATGCGTATGTGAAGAATAGGAGGATGACGAGAAGGAAGGTGGGACTGCTAAAGGATAAAGAGGGCAACATGTGCCTGGAGGCGGAGGAGGTTGGGGAGGTCCTAAATGAATACTTTGCTTCAGTATTCACAAGTGAAAAGGATCTTGATCAGGATGAGGTCGAAGTAGAGCAGGCCTGTATGCTGGACAATGTGGAGATTAAGGAAGTAGTAGTGCTGGATCTTCTTAAAAACTTTAAGATTGATAAATCCCCAGGGCCAGATATGATCCATCCCAGGTTGTTGTGAGAATTGAGAGAAGAGATCGCAGGAGCATTAGCTATGATCTTTGAATCCTCTTTGGCTGCAGGGGAAGTGCTGGAGGACTGGAGAACGGCAAATGTAGTTCCCTTGTTTAAAAAAGGTAATAGGGAGAAACCTGGGAACTATAGACCGGTGAGTCTTATGTCAGTGGTATGCAAACTACTGGAAAGGATTCTTAAGAATAGGATCAACAAGCATTTGGAGAAGTACATTCTACTCATGGATAGTCAACATGGCTTTGTGAAGGGAAGATCGTGCCTCATGAGCATGATTGAGTTTTTTGAAGAGGTAACAAAAGAAATTGACGAGGGTAGGGCAGTGGATGTGGTCTACGTGGTCTTTAGCAAGGCATTTGACAAGGTCCATCACGAGAGATTCATCCAGAAAGTCATGAGGCATGGGATAAGTGGAACCATGGCTGTTTGGATAAAAAATTGGCTTAAAGGAAGAAAGCAGAGGGTAGTTGTGGAAGGGAAATATTCTGCCTGGAGGTCGGTAACAAGTGGAGAGCTGCAGGGATCTGTCCAGGGACTCCCACTATTTGTGATTTTTATAAATGACCTGGATGTAGAGGCGGAAGGATGAGTGAGTAAGTTTGCAGATGACATGAAGATTGGAGGAGCTGTGGATGGAGCTGTAGGTTGTTGTATGTTACAAGAGGATATAGACAGGCTGCAGAGTTGGGCAGATAAATGGCAGACGGAGTTCAATCTGAACAAGTGTGAGGTTATGCATTTTGGAAGGACAAACCAGAAGACTGAGTACAGGATTAATGGTCAATTATTTAAGAGTGTGGATGAACAAAGGGACCTTGGGGTTCAAATCCATACATCCCTTAAGGTCGCTGCACAGGTTGATAAGGTAGTTAAGAAGGACTATGGGATGCTAGGCTTCATTAACCGGGCGATTGAGTTCAAGAGTAGAGAGGTCATGTTGCAACTCTACAAATCTCTGGTGAGACTGCACTTAAGAGTATTGTGTTCAATTCTGGTCACCTCATTATAAGAAGGATGTGGAAGCTATGGAGAGGGTGCAGAGGAGATTTACCAGGACATTGCCTGGTTTGGAGAACAAGTCATATGAAGCAAAGTTAGCAGAGCTGGGACTTTTCTCTTTGGATCATAGAAGAATGAGAGGGGACTTGATAGAGGTCTACAAAATTATGAGAGGCATAGATTGGTTGGATAGTCAGTACCCGTTTCCCAGGGCACCAATAGCAAACACCAGAGGGCATATGTACAAAATTAAGGGAGGGAAGTTTAGGTGAAACACCAGGGTTGTTGTTGTTTTTTTTTTTTACACAGAGGGTTGTGAGGGCCTGGAATGACTTGCCAGGGGTGGTGGTGGAGGCTAAAACATTAGGGGCATTTAAGAGCCTCTTGGACAGGCACATGGATGAAAGAAAAATGGAGGGTTATGGGGTAGTGTGGGTTTAGTACTTTAAAAAAAAGGATTATATGGGTCAGCACAACATGGAGGGCTGAAGAGCCTGTACTGTGCTGTAGTGTTCTATGGTTAAAGTTTGTGGACTGTTCTGGTCATTCCATTATCAGAAAGATAGCAGGCAGAGACACACATTTGCAAGTATGTTGTCTAGTTGGGAGGTTTCTTTTAAATAAGTGAAAATTGTTTTCCCCTCTTTAGGACAGAATTAGAGGTATATTATGAGGCTCAAATGGGGTGAATAGGAAGGTCCTATTTCCTTAAGCAAAGCAATAATGCTTTAAGTAAGTGGGAATACAGTGATTGGGGATTGTAACCTACTGTCTGAAAGAGCAGAAATGAAGATTTTCATCATGTGTAAAACATAATTTGAGTAAGCATTGTCATACTGAACCTTTTGGCTAAGAATCATGTGCTTAAAAGTAGAAATACACCTCCATTATTGTTTTTAAACTGACTTGTTACATAATGGACTGACAATGGTCTCACTAGGCTACATATTGCAGTGATTCTGTGGAACTATTGCCTCATTAATCAAGCTTCCATGGTGTCAAATGCTAATCAACTTATTACATCAATCCAGCATTCACCCTGATGTAAACAGTGCTTTCTTTACCACGTCCACTCAGCACTAATCACTAAGCTTCAAAACTTCAGCTTCTGTTCCTCCCTCTAACTGGATCCTTGACTCCCTCATTGGAAGACCATGAATCAGAGCAGATTGGAAATAACATCATCTCCTCACTGACAAACACCAGCACATTGCAAGGATGTGTGTTTAGCTCACTGTTCTACTCTCTTTACATCCATGACCATATGGGTTAAGCACAGCACAGATGCTATCTATAAATTCACTGATGACACAACTGTTACCTGCAGTATCTCAGATGGTGACGAGGAGGCATATAGGAGTGAGAGAGATGCACTGGTTGAGTGGTGTCACAACATCAACCTTGCACTCAGTTAGGCCAAGGAACTGATTGTGGACTTTGGGAAGGAGAGTCAAGGAACACACACCAGTCCTAACCAAATGGTCAGCAGTGGAAACGGTGAGCCATTTCAAATTGATGAGTTAACATCTCTGAAGGTATACCCTGGCACCAACATATTGATGTAATTAGGAAGAAGGCACGCCAGTGGCTATATTTCATTAGGATTTTAATGAGATTTCGTCACTGAAGACTCTTGCAAATTTCGAGAGATGCAGCATGGAGAACATTCCAACTGGTGGCAGTCCCCTCCTGGTATGGAGGGGTCACTACACTGGATCAGAAAAGCTGCAGAAGAATGTAAATGCAGTAGCCTCCCAACCATTGAGGGTATCTTCAAAGGGCAATGCCTCAAAAAAGTGACATCCATCATTAATGACCCCCCACCACCCAGGACCACTTCATCTCGTTACTACCATCAGAGAGGAGGTACAGGAGCCCAAAGACATTCACTCAACATTTTAAGAACAGCTTCTTTCCCTCTGCCATCAAATTCTAAATGGACAATGAACCCATGAACATTAACTCACTAGTTTTGCTCTCTGTGAGCACTACTTTTTAATTCTGTGTGTGTGTGTGTGTGTGTGTGTGTGTGTGTGTGCATATATATATGTTCTCATAATTTATGGCATATTTTACACATTGTACTGAACGGCTACCATGAAACAACAAATTTCATGACATATGCCAGTGATAATAAATCCAATTCTGATAGTTATTTTGCAGGTGTTTATATAAATACTGCAACATTTCTACTTTCAAATAATTCACCATTTACGCCTCAGCAGCCAATTCACAATGCCTAGAATCATATAAAGGAAAACACACCACAGGAAAGGCATGTAAAGATTACTCTTTAATACATATTCTTAATGGTCATTAAAAACCAATGCTGAAGAGTATCAGTGAACTTCCCCTCCAGCCTTGCAGCCATTTTTGATATTGTGAATAACCATAAACAGAAACATAATAATCATAGGAAACACAAAAAACAGTGCCTTTTCTTAAAATAAAAAAAACTTTCAAACTTAGCCCGTCATTAACATCCCTCATTTACATTAAAATCACATTCAGATTGCTGTTAATAAAAGCAGAATGACTCCTCTCTCTTTAAGCCTTACTAAACATACATCCAGAATAAAATGCAAATATATCCACGGAAATTTTTTGTTTTAAAAACAGTTTTTACTTGTTATGTTCATAGATCCATTGTATACTAAATTCAAACTTGGTTCCATTGCTGAAGAATAAGTGCCAAACTGCCTCAGTGGGATCTTTTGACACTCAGTAGTGCCTCTTTAGCACGGACCATCCACGAGCAGGTGCTTGTTGTCTGTTATTAATGCTTTTTTTTGCATACAATTCCACAGTGCCGCAAGTTGAGGTGCCACAAAAAAAAAGTCAGTGCTACTGACTACCGACATCAAAGTGAAATTCCTCATCTCTTTAAGAAGAGGCTGCAGAGAAGAGAGTAAAGATCTAAAGCAGTTCATAATATTCAGACTGTAAAAGATAAAATATATTTCATGAATTACTTGCACAGGCCCTTGATATAAATGCATAATTGGGAATATGCTTCCTCAATAATTGAAGGGAAAAGAGAAGCAGAGTGTTCTGAAATTCTTCTTTGGACATACCCTAAACAATAAGAAATCTCTAGAACCCAATAATTTTACAAATTGTTACTTAATTTCTCAGTTTCACACAAATTTGATATTATGCTCCTTCAATCCAATTATCTTGTGATTGCTTAGTTATTTCCTCAAAACTAAATCTAACATTGAGTGTGCATCTGCTTTGTACATACTGCATTGTTATAAACACTGGGATATTATCAAAATAACTTCAGAGCATGAAACAGTACCATTAAGATCCAAAGTGATTATTCAAAGTATGAAATTCAGACATTCCACCTCCTCTCATCAAATAGTGCCGCAGAACATATACATCTTTTTGAGGCTTTAAAGGTTTTAGACATTATTAATCACTCTATTCAGCTGTGTAATATCATTACACAATGCAGAGGAATTCCTTGACTATTATGTACAGCATGCAAAAACTGGATTCAAAGTTAGATTACCGTTTTTAGTCCAAATAATCAAAACACGTTTAGGTTGCTTTACTGATATTACTTTCTGCTCCTCTCCTGATATGGATCCACAGGACTAGGCTGCTCTCCAGTGGCCATACTTTATGCATGCTGCAACAACAATCACTGTTACTTTTATGATGTGGAACATCACAGCAGAACCTGATCCAGTTACCACTTGCTACAACAGATAGTCTAAATGACTGGAAAAGGGCTTGCTGATGATTCAGTGTCATTCTGAGGAATTCATTCTTCTATTAAAGTCACTGGGAGCACTTGATGTTGCAATTATAATTGGCTTCCAACAGGCCTGATGAGAAACTGTAATGGATTTTGATTTTATTACAGAACAATGCAATACTGATAAATGTTATATTTAAAATGGGATGCTAGGTTCAAACCTATGCTGATATTCTGAATAATCTGGACATGGAGGTATATGGAAGCATTCTTCTCCTATAGCTATTCGTTTTGACAAAAGGCAAACCACAAACATGGTTGTGCTTGCTTTTAAATCAACTACTTGCAGCAACTATATTGAAACTGGCCTAATCTTCAACGGGTCAGTCACTATTCTTTTGTGTGGCATCACAAAAATGGAATAAACATAAATAGTGCTCTGTTCCATCATTCCAATTTAGAAGTTTGAGAATCTTAACTTGAAAATAAAGGAAATGCATTAAAGTCTTGCTGATTAGATATGAAACCACTGAAACATTCAGTGAAATAAAGTTAGGAAAAACACATCATATGAAAATTGGATAGGAAAGTACTTATTAAAGTAAATTGAGTAGTTTACAATGAGATTAATACATAACTGTTCTACTGGGTTAATGAGAAGAAATCTGTTTTGCAGTTATTATCTGTAACTTATCCTATATTGTTATATATATAAAAACCTAACCTTCAGCACAGTTTAAAACCTGCAAAAGTATTTTAATCAGCACGGTAAAGCAAAATTCTGCAGATGCTGTAAATCAATAATGAAACTGTAAATGATACTGCATTTCCAGCATTTTGTATACTATTTTAATTACCATTCTTCATACCAGCTTCTAAATAGAAACAATTCATCATGGTTAGGCATTTTTGGTAAGAAAGCTGCAACAGTTATATCCAAATGAGTATTTCTCTTTCTACCTCCTAAATGTTTTATGTATTGCACATTTCCAAGCTGCATTTTGCCTTTTTCATTCTGATTGAGCTTTACCATTAGCTTTCAACTGATTAAAATACTTACCAACAGTGAGGAAAAGATAATAATTCACTGCTGTCTTTAAATAACATGAGATGCATTGTTACTATTTGGATAATGTGGAGATGTAAGGAGGGAAGAATAAACTACCAGGGGATTCTAAAGACAACCAAGAAAATCAGACAAATACAGCAATAATTTTCAGGAAGGAATTGCAGCAAAAAACCAAAGCAAGAAGTCACAATTCTTAATCCAAGCTTAAGCCATGAGAAGGTCTACTCTGCCTGAATTTACTTGTTATTAGAAAGTATTAGGGAGGTGAAATCTGTTGATGCATAACCGCAGAGCAGTTCACTCAACTGCCTCCTTGGCAGGTGAAAGACTAAGGTACTAGGTGAGAAATTTTTATTTGGGAGGTAGATAGTGCATGTGGTTATTTGTTGGTACAGGAGTAGTGTACACAAGATGAAGTAGTAATGCACATGGGTGACTGCATGATGCCATTTTTTTTCTTTACAACTTAAACCACAACCCAAAGAACTTTTTTTGTGTAATGAAGTGCGTGCTTGAATACATATAACAGATGTGGGTCACAAACAGTGTTCTTAGAGTAAAATACACAAATCATGTGAAGAAAATAATTAGTTCTCCATTTTAGTCTTCAGGATGTTTTCAAATTAAGTTCCATGAGCTCAAACAAACAATTTGAATTTTGAAAAAAAAAGATTGAGGAGAATGGATTTGAATACAAGTTAGTATGAGTGATGGTGGGATGGAGTATCAGGAGTTGTGGGGCAGGGGGAGGAGGAGAAGTATCTTGTCCTATGTCAAAATATTCATTTTTATTTTATTTATTTGTTTGTTTATTTTTACACACAGTATACCTACATCTAGGATCATATTCATCTTCATTGGTTCATAACATCTACAATTTCTACCACAATGTCACGTGGCAACTTACTAAAAAGATCCTCTGAAGCAGCAGTTACAACAAAATTAATGCAATTTGAATCTCTCCTGAAATTGTAAATATTTCTTTACATTCAATCCCACAAATGTATAGGCAGTGACAATAAACTTCACCTGAATACTCAATTGAGGTGTCCGACCTTCAAAACTGTCCATCTTTGTCTATAACTCGTATTGTTTTAAAAATCCAAGTAGCTAATCAGAAATGTATTAAAAGTAAAAGTAGCTGTAATACAATCAGCAGAATCGCGAGAAATCAAAAAAAGGACTCAGTTATCTTCACAGAGTTTTTTTTACCCTAACTTATTCAAATTGAATCCAATTATGTAACCGGATTTTGCAGCAGTGATTGGAAAAAAGATATTCCATGCCCCTAGGGCCATTTAAAAAATGATCAGATTTAACAGGTTTTGCATCATAAGTTGTTGCGCTTCCCTTTAAAGTATTTTTATACAAGTTTCTGCTTTTAATATCTATGGGGAAAATGTGTATTAAAGTTGTGAGAATAATGTTTTTGACTGTCATGGAAAATGAGCATTTTTGGAGTTACGCATCCATTTTACAGACCTATGAATAATTATATATTATAAAGTGAAACAGTTACGTTATATTACCGTCCTTTAGAAATGAAATGAAAACACCTTAATTTTGGATTTTTTAAAGAAAAATACTATCAAAGATTCTTCAAAGTTTTTTTATATATACACAATCCACATTTACGGTACAATATTAAATGCTCCATGGTGACCCACACAGTGAGCAAAATAGTTTAGATTAGAACATATTTAATTAACCTATTAAGTGACCATATAATAATAACTGTCCAGCAGGTAATTTTTAACCAATTTGGTGTAGGCTTCTTCAGGACTCCTTTGGATGGCAATCTCTGTTACCTAGCATTTTTGAAAAATTAGTATGTGCTATAATTAAATGACATGATCCAAAAATTATGTTACATTAAATCAAAGAATCAGCACAAGTTATTTTGCACAAATGCCACTTTGATTGTTGAGTTCATACCAAAATTTAAAACTACACTATTAATTTAAACATCAAATGTAGAAAAAGTTCAAATATTCTTGACTTTATTTTTGCTTTTTGTCTCATATATGCATAATAAAGCAAATAGTCTCGACTGAGAATGTTACTTCCTCATTTCATTGAAAGGCTCAATGAAATGGTCAATTTAATGGACGTAATTGGGTGGCATGGGTCCACTGGGCCGGAAGGGCCTGTTAATGTGTTGAATCTCTTAAAAAAATTGTCTTTCTGACAAGAAGCCAAGTATTTTGCTCTACAAGACATCATTTCAGAAAAACCCCTATCCAACAACTGTTAATGGGGGTAAAGTGTTAAATACACATTTCCATTGGGGGTGTGTGTGTGTGTATAGTGTGTGCGTATGTATAATATAAATACACATACACACACATCATAAAGCTTTCATTAATGATTAATATTCAAAATTATTTAAAAATTGTCAGAGAATATTCCTACAGAAAGAAATTGCTTTTATCAGGTTTGAACATGGAGGTTTACAAAAGTGCTCATTCCAATGCAACTAAATGCAGCTGCTGTTCCAATTTTCAATATTTTGTTTTGCTTTTCAAACTAATTTGAAGAGCTATTCTCCAACAAAACTTGAAGAACCAAGTTTGGGGAGATATCCACCACACTTATTAATACAGCTTGTGTCTTCATTTCCAGATTTCTCCTCTAAAAAGTAAATGTGCCTTGGTGTCAGGATGAGGGGAAAAGAACAATTTCTCTCTCCTACTTGATACAAACTCAGCATTCACTTGTTCAGAAATACTGATACTCCAGGGTCTGGCTGACTAATTAGTCATCAACCAGCAGTGCAAAATGCAGCACTCTGATTGGCCAGAGCCCAGGATCAACAGCATGACCAGGGCCAAGATCTTGAATGCTAGTGATCAGGAACTTGGGTAGCTTTATGGCTGGAACTGGTGTTCAGAGTGCTAGTATCTTTCCAGCTCCCTTTATGCTCACCAGAAAATTTACTACACTACTGTACAAAATGTAAAAAAAATATATATAAATGTGCTTGGATATTATTAGGAGTAATGTTCAATAGTCTAGAAATTCAGCTAGTCCAACCATGCCAAATCACTTTTTCTATCTTTCTCATTACAACAAATTTTATTGTAATTTGAGAACTTGCGCAATATTTACAAAGACAGATTTCAATAATTTCCTCAATCTCATTAAGCTTTTGTTTTTCCTTGGCATAAGGTATTCTGAGATATTTCATACCATGGTAATGGAATTGAAGCCTTCTGCCTAGTGTGCTTGCTGCCGATATACTGTGACTAGACTCAGTACCAGTGAACATAAATGAACAGAAGCATGATGTATTGCCCGAAGTACCTGACTGTAAAACACATATGCTATGGCAATTTTATCCCATCAGATACTAGCTAATAACAACCATCAGTATGAAAATGAAGTATTACACAATGTCCTTGCTAAACTGAGTCAGTGCTTGATGAGATAAAGCATAAAAGACTAAGAGCAAAATCATTATTCAAAGCTTGCAACTTTGCCCTAGGATAAACCACATATACTTCCCTATGCTTCCTACTGTCAATATTTTTTACTAATTCAAGATCATTGCATGATCTGCTATGTTTAGTTATAATAGAGAACCATTAACAAGCTCTATAAAAAGCACAATAGGTCCATTTCCAATCTCCCTACTGCACACAGTTCCTGGAATGTGTTACAATAGCAAACAGTACAGAACTTTCCAAAAAAAAAGTCAGTATTTCAAACTTCATTTCAAAAATATGAAGAAAATTTGGTTAATATTTAAATGATACCTGCCAGGATTTTGCAACCATTTAAAATTCAGATCAATTAATAGATTTCAAGCTCATTTTGACATAATGACCTAAAAAATCCACAAAGGACAAGAAATAAAGAGATGATGCAGCTGGCGATAATCTTTGTAACTGGCTCCACTAAAGAAATTCACAGGGCACCTATGTGATGGAGTAAAGGGTGGTTGCTGACCTGTCCAATTCTAGGGATACTGAGATCTAGAGAGGCCCCTAACAAAGCCAAAAATCTCAGAAAGATAACGTGGAAGTGCACTGCAGTAATAAAGATATGAATAATCTTGTATTGATAGCTAACATTCAATATTAGTGAAATCAAAATTAAACTCCAATTATTCCTTCTCTGTCATCTTCAAAGGACTTCAGCACTCCCCACTTCCAAGTCGGGAATAAACCTGGTAGGACCAAACATACCAAGAGCCAAGGAGTTTTAACCCAGGAAATCTTTGCTGCCATACCTCACCAGATGTTAAAAGTCTAGATAGTAGCACTGTCACCACAAGGGTATCCTGGAACTGATGTGTGGCTGGGATTTGGCATTATCTGATGGTTTTAGTAGCAAAGACAAATTAATCTTCCTGGAAGAACAGCAACTGTCAGAATTCAAAATTAGAAATGTTCCTACCATTCTGCATTAAAGGCACCAACACCTTTGTTAATTCTATTTCTCTTATATTGTGCATATCTTTTAGGTAATGTTTAAATATTGTACAAAATATAACCAATTAATGAATGATTGTAATAGGACACAATCTCTTCATAAAGGGAAGGGAGCAATACCCTGATCTTTTCCTTTCACAGTTCATCCTAAAATGTGTAGGAGTCTTCCCACATTAAATGAACTGCTATAAAGAACACTGAACTAGATACCTACATTTTACCTGCAAACTGTTCCAAACAAATATATTCAAACAATTAAAGTGTCAAACCTAGATTTTATAATTCATATAATAAAATGGAATAGTTTTAAAATTATTTTCAACATGCCAAGTTTCAGAAAATGTCATTCCTTTTTCTTCTCTACCCTCTACTCTTTGAGGTGTATTAACAGTTCAAGAATTTTGGGACTTACCTTGGCAGCACTATTATTAGATGTCTTTATTACACTTAATGTAAATTTGTGACATACCATTATTTCCAGATAAATCCTGCTGCAGTTAAACATATTCAAGTTTTAAAATACACTTAAAAATAGACATTGGACCTGGTTGAACTGAATTTCAAACAATGTGGGATAAATTACTGACAACAGTAATATTGTTCTGCAATAATAGTGCTGTTGAGCTCAGACCATTGATTATTTTATGATTTAACAATATGAAATAATCACCATGTTATGAGCGGGGCTTAGAAATATAAAAGCAGCATAGTGTTGCAATAAGAAAACAAAAAAAAAGCAATTTCATCAGATTTAATTGTAGTCAGTCTTTGTCTTACCACAGAAAATGTGAACAGGCCACTTCTCTGGCCACTTTTCCTAACTTAATTTGGAATATAAACATTATTACTTGAACTGACTGTGAGATAAACATGATGTTGAGTCAGAATAACAAGATTAATCTAAAGCAACACACACAAAATGCTGAAGAAACTCAGCAGGTCAAGCAGCATCTATAGAAATTACTAATAGTTGATATTTTGGATTGAAGACTCTTCTTCAAGACTGAAAGGGGGAAGATGCCAGGATAAAAAAAAGTTGGGGAGAGGGGAAGGAGACTAGCTGGAGAATGGTAAGTGAAACCAGGTGGGTGGGAAAGCTCAAGGGTTGGAGAAGAAGGAATCTGATGATAGGAGAGAAGAATGGACCATAGGACAAAGGGAAGGAGAAGGGGACCCAAGGGGAAGTAATAGGCAGGTGAGAAGTGAAAGGTCAAAATGGGTAATCGAGGAAAGGAGGGTGTAAGTGCAAGAAAATTAGTTTACTGGAAGGTGAAATCTTTGAAGTGCTGCACATCAAGATGGGTAAAAACCAAGATCAGAGCTCTTCTATTGTATGGGGTTGCAGGGAGTTCTTGTGAATGACGAAAAATAGACATTCCGAAAAATATATTTCACTTAACAGCTTTGCTTTGTAACCTTTTAAGCAGACACAGCATTTTCTTCATGATAATTTTAATTACCCATATCAATTTTTAAAAATTAATCTGCAGTGCTATATAACAGAAGGAATTTTAAATAAAAAAGGCAATAACTACCCCATTTAACAATTTTGATTTTGCATTCTGACATTAAGGAATCCTAGATATAAAAATCACATTGAGTATTTAAATACAAATCCAACCATTTTCTAATCATATCTTTTCAATTCAATGTTCTGAAATATCTTTACATTATTACTAAAATTAGGACCAGAAGATTAAGATTGAAATTCCAGAATTTAAAGGGTTGGAAGAGGGGGCTGCGGAACTGTAACTCAAGAGAATAGAAATGCTTGTTAGAACCACCAGGGATACACCAAATGAGGAAAGCAAAGGCTTGGAAGAATACAAACTTCACTTATATTTTTCACATCTCCAACTGTGGGGATGAATAGTTTTCAGATTGAAAAGAGGAAAATTTCTTGCATAAAGGTCCAGTATTCATTTCAAATTCATCAGATCATATGTACAGAGGAAAACTATTAAAACAAGGCAAGGCAAACCTCTCTGTACATCTGTTCACAAATCCACAAGAGGTTCTCAATTCTTAAGGGTCATTTCTGAAACGAGGTAATACACTTTGTGTAAAGGAGTTCCACTGTATCTACCATAACGCGCTGTTAAAATACTGCAACACCACAGAGGCCCTGCAATGCCACCCTTTGCATAAACCACATTTTTTTCTCATTATACAAGCTTCTGGCCAAAGTTAATCACTTTAATTGTGAGCATGTAAACTGCTATCAAATTTGTTTACATGCTTTCATGTCCTTTATTAATGGAGCAGGTGAGAAGTGATTATCACACAAAGACAGGGGAAAAAAGCCTCCTTGAAGAAATAGATCCCCACGAAGAAATCCCGAGCTCACGATCACTCAAAGTGCAGAAACTGTTAGGATGGCTCCAAGAACCATAAACCATAAATTGGATGAACACAAATGTACTGCAAAAGATCAGAAGAAGTATACCGCCTCGCAGCTACATACCTGTCCACCCCATATGCACATTATGCCCTATTTGTAGAACAAATCTGTGGTTCTCTCATTGACCTCATTAGCCACCTCAAAACCCACAAAACCAGAGTGGAACTAAGTCAACCTTGATGCTAGATTGACTGCCTAATGAAGAAGATGAAAGCCAAGTCAATTTGGTTTTAGATTATTCTTCAAAATTGACAAAAGACTATTTATAAAATTTTTAGAAAACTTAATTTTGAATATATAAAATGTAGCTTCACGCCTTTGTTTATGCAGTTTCATAAAGGGATGGTAGGGTACATATCTCCACTAATCTCAATGTTACTCCAGTCTGCCCAAAGAATGAATTATTATTTAAGCCTTGTTACCGCATAAGTCTTGGACATCTCGAAGTATATATACAGTACTTACATTTGTTATTCTTTTCCAGGCAATATTGCTAATATCTACAAATTTGCCCTAGATGTGGTCAAGAAGCAGCACAAAATACATACTGGTTGTGATGCATAAAGTAAAAAACAAAATCAATTTCTTTTTTGAAATGCAACCTTTAGAAAAGAGTATATAAGAAATTTAGTAGGAAAATACAATTCACTAGCTTAGGCCAATTGATAATCTTGTACAAGTTATGCCACACCATTAATGTTTCTGATATGGTACACAAATAATATTCTCAAAAAGCAGACTAAACTGTGATCAATTAGGTCCAAATTAATTTGTTGCACCAATTTCATATCTTAAGGTATTTGCATGTCTTATTTTTACAGAGTAGAGTAATAATTTTGTTTGTTTTACACACAATGATGCAATTAAGAGGCCAATTCCATAAACAATCTGGATCAATTACAGGTGGTTCATTAGATTTAATACAGGGAATAAATCCAAAATTAACTGAATAATATAAATAGCTTGAATCTATCTGCTATAATTTGATGTGACATTTTAAAAAACCCAATCACTCCTACATATCTTGTCATTTTCAGATGTTGCTAACTTCATTAATAAAATATTCAGATGTCCATGGCTGATTAAATGCCCATTCTCAATGATCCCAATTACAGCACTGATTTTACAACTCACTAAATTACTTCAACAATTAAGATTTTGCTTTGCTAGTCATTAGTGGGGCACTATATAGTTTGAAATATTTTCACACACCATTGCAAGTTTGAGAAAGTGATTTATGAAGCAAGTTTCCATTTCAGAGTTTTGGGCAAGTGAGCACTTAAGATAACTTCACTGTGGGGTAATAATGTGGTTTGACAACTCAAGAGGAGATAATTATCTTTGTGTTAATGACATGAAGTGTAAGGAACCAGGATCACCTGATACCCTGCCCTTCAAAATTGTAGGCTTTAACAATAGTAGGAGTTACCCACTTAAAGATAAATTTCAGTCAAAGAGAACCACCGCATCTGTACCCCCAAACAACTAGTTTCTTGGTTAGAATGGTTGTGGTCTTCACCAAGTGAGCCACACCAAGGATGCAGTTTTGCAAAGTGCAATGCAAGCAGAACAAACAAGCTGAACTTTGTGGCACCAGGTGAGAGCACAAAATGTCTTCACAATAACCTGGCACTGCAATGTTCGACTTCAATTTTTTTTGGAAAGACCACGTGCACATGTAAATGGCAATTCAGCAGTACTCATAAGGTTTATAGTAATTATGTACTTATGTCAGCACAATTACAGAGTCCTATTTCCGTATCACCAAGTTATGTGCTTGGCAATATCCCACTGCTGTACTGAGGAACTCAAGTCATCTGCTTCCCTCCCACTAATTCTGCAGAACATTTTCTTTCAAATTAAGGCTTGTAAAATACAACAAAGCCAGAATTATGGAAATGGATGTACTCTCCATCTCAGCCACTCTTAATCCTACAATCAGTTATCTTGTTTCCTCATTTAAAACATGAGCTTCAGTTCAAGACAGGCTCATTATTTTCCCCCTCTCTCCCATGAGTTTGGCACCTTGGAATTCTGTTTTTTTCCTGTGAAACAACCAAGAACATCCTCGCCGATGTAACCTGTTTCTTGATTCCGATTTGTTTTATTCACTGGTACCCTGTATCTGTGGACTTGAGGTGATCACAGCAAGACCAGAGCCTGATCCAGCTGACTCTTCCATCTTAGGTCGCTTGGCCTCAGGCTCACCTACAGATGAAGCTGAATGCTGCAGTTCTGTGACAAGTTGCTTGCTCACAACTACAGGTGAGGAAGATGTCGCCTGTGTAGCCAGGATCTGTAGTGGATTAGTAATGGCTGAGGAAGTGAAGAAAATCACAAAAAAAATTATTTCATCTTATTAAAAAATAAAATTTGCAAGCAATAACCATCATATAACAACACAGAAAATGTTAGACACTCAGGAGATGCATCAGTACCCTTAGAGATGGATTTTGGGTCAGTAACCTAACTATGCTTCAGGGGCCTTATTGATGACACAGCTGAAGATGGATCAGCTTAGGATACGATCCTAAGTAACTCCAGTTGCATCGTGCTGGGTCTGAAACGGATGGCTTTCAATAGTCATAACTATCTTCAGCTGTGAAGAATTTTAGCTTGATTCTCATTTGTCAATTTTGCTATGACTCCTTGATTCCACACACTGTCAAGAACAATCACTCTCCCTTCTCCTCTGGATTTCTGCTCACTTGTCCATGATTGAACCAATGACATAACATCTGAAATTAAGTGGCCCTGTCATAACCCAAGCTGAGCAACAACATGCAGAGTGCAGGCTTGCAAGTGGTACCCAGTATTGTACCAATATTACCTTATTTCACTTTTCTGATAAATGATCTTAAGTTGACAAGGTGTTATTTTGCTGAAATGCACTTTCCATTAAATGCCAGTATTGTTTTTGGCATTGGCAATTTGGAGGATAGTCCTTTAGCATCATAGATAATTACCTGAATTTGCTACTTTATTGTAACTAATGCAAATAGCCTTTCTTTGACATTATGTGAAGTGAACTGGATCCAAAAAACTTTAAAAATCGGCAGACCAGGCGATGATATCCTTAGACTCTGCTCTGCTATTAATTAAGTTAACTGATATATCACAATGTTATTGTCATGCAGTATACCTTTATTTCTCAATTCTCTAAAGAGCTAGAAATCTATTGATCTGCCATACAAGGAAAATTCAGAGTTGACAGGACCAATGTTTCTTCAGATTTAAGAGCAGAAAAATCTCAATGAAACTTAAGAGAATTCTTATTGGGTCTAGCAGGCTGGGTGCAGAGATAATGTTTTCCCTGGATGAAAAGTTTGGAACAAAAGGGTCCCAATCTCAGAATAGCTTTGCACTGACAGCAGGAGAGATTAGGGAGCTTAAAGGAACCCTTAGGAGACAGTGATCATAATACGATAGAAATCAACTCTGTAGTTTGAGAGGGAGATGATGATATCTGATCTACTAGCATTACAGTGCAGTAAATGGAATTACAGAGGCATGAGCGAGGAGCTGGCCAAAGTTGATTGGAAGGGGATTCTGTCAGGGATTATGGCAGAACAGTGATGGTTGGAGTTTCTGGGGGTGATTTGGAAGGCACAGGATACATGCATCCCAAAGAAAAGGAGTACTCCAAAGGGACGATGGGGCAACCATGGCTGATAAAGGAAGTCAAAGACAACATTAAAGAAAAAGAGGGCATATGATATAGCAAAAATTAGTGGAAAGTTAGTGGATTTGGAATCTTTTAAAAGCCAACATAAGGCAACTAAAAAGGCAATAGAGGAAAAAAATTAAATATGAAGGAAAGCTAGCCAATAACATCAAAGATGATACCAAGTTTTTTTTCCAGATATGTAGAGGATAAGAGAGGCATGAGATATGGCACCTCATGGAAAATGACACTGGAGAGGTAGTAATGGGGGACAAAGAAATAGCAGATTAACTTAAAGAGCATTTTACATCAGTCTTCGCTGTGAGCATGCCAGCAGCATGCCAGAAATTTGAAAGTGTCAGAAGACAGAAGTGAGTGCAGTTGCTATTACTAAGGAGAAGGTGCTTGGGAAGCTGAAAGGTCTGAAGGTACCCAAGTGAGCTGGGTCAGCTAGAATACACCCGGGTTCTGAAAAAGATAATTGAAGAGACTGTGGAAGCATTAGTTATGATCTTTCAAGAATCATTAGATTCTGGAATGGTTCCAGTGGACTGGAAATTGCAAACATTACTCCACTCTTTCAGAAGGGAGCCAAAAGAAACCAAATTATAATTTACCAATTATCAGCCATTTAGCATGGTTGGCAAAATGATGGAATCCATTATTAAGGATGAGGTTTTGGGGTACTTGGAGGCACGTGATAAAGTCGGCCAAAATCAGCATGGTTTCCTTAAGGGAAAATCTTCCCTGACAAATCTGTTGGAATTCTTTGAGGAAATAACAAGCAGGATAGACAAAGGAGAATCAGTGGATGTTGGTTATTTTGATTTTCTGAAGGCCTTGGACAAGGTGTCACACATGAGGCTGCTCAACAAGATAAGAGTTCATGGTTTTACAGGCTAGAGATTGGCTGATGGGCAGGAGGCAAAGGGTGGGATGAAAGGGGGCCTATTCTGGTTGGCTGCCATGACAGGTGGTGTAGCAAAGAGGTCAGTATTGCGACCACTTTTTTCACATTATATGTCAACGATTTGGATGATAGAATTGATAGCTTTGTAACCAAGTTTACAGATGATACAAAGACAGACGGAGGGGCAGATAGTGTTGAGGAAGCAGAGTGTCTGCAGAAGGACTTAGACAGATTGGGAGAATGGTCAAAGAAATTGCAGATGGAATATCTTTTTGGTAAGTGTATGGTCATGCACCTTGATAGAAGGAATAAAGGCATCATTATTTTCTTAACAGGGAGAAAATTCAAAAATCTGAGGTGCAAAGGGATTTTGGAGTCCTTGTGCAGGATTCCCTAAAGGTTAACTTGTAAGTTGAGTTGGTGGTATGGAAGGCAAATGCAATGTTTCCATTAATTTTGCAATGACTAGAATATAAAAATCAAAGGTGTAATGCTGAGGCAATATAAGGCATTGGTCAGACAGCACTTGGAGCATTGTGAGCAGTTTTGGGCCTCTTATCTAAAAGATGTGCTGGCATTGGGGAGAGTACAGAGGAGGTTTGCAAGAATGACACTATGACTGAAAAGTGTTAATAATGTATGAGAAGCCTTTAATCGCTTTGGGCCTGTACCTGCTGGCGTTTAGAAGAATGGGGGGGGGGGGGGGGGAGGGGGTATCTCACTGAAACAGATCAAACATTGAAAGGTGTTATAGAGTGATGCAGAGAAAATGTTTCCCGTGACTATGATTGTTCTTGGCAAATTTTTCTACATAAGTGGTTTGCCATTTCTCAGCAGCATTGTTACAAGACGGGTCACCCCACTCATTATCAATATTCTTCTGAAATCATCTGCCTGTGTCAGTGGTCGCTTCACCAAGACTTGTGATATGCATCAGCTGCTCCCACAGCTTCAGGTGACCATGATCGGGGTCCTAAGCAAGTGCTACATCTTGCCAACGGGTGACCCGCAGGAGGGAAGGGGTACCTTACACTTTCTTTGGTAGAGATGTATCCCGCCACATTGCAAGACATAGTTATAAAAACTATAAATTTCAATAAAAAGTATATATTAAAAATAAATGAATAATACAAAAAATGAAGAAAAACATACTGAGGAAGTGTTTGTGGGTTCATTGTCCATTCAGAAACCTGATGGTGGAGGGGAAGAAGCTGTTCCTGAAACAATGAGTGTGTCTTCAAAGGACGACACTTGGCACAACCATGCTTTCAAATAATACAATGGAAGGTACTTAACTTACCTTTGTCTGTGTACCCAAGGTCAGAACTATATATATACAGTGGTGCAAGAAAGCTTGTAAATCCTGTAGAATCCTACAATTTGTAGAATCCTGTGAATTCTGTATTTCTGCATAAATATGATCGTAAATGTGATCAGATCTTCACGCAAGTCCCAGGACTAGGTAAAGCAAATGCAATTAAATAAGTAACACAAAAAACACTACGTTATTTTATTAAGAAAAATGATCCAATATTACATGTTTAATTAGAATAAGGGGAAACATGAGGCTATTAGGCAGGAACTTGGAAGCAGAAATTGGAAACAGATGTTCTCAGGGAAACGTACAGAAGAAATGTGGCAAATGTTCAGGGGATTTTTGCGTGGGGTACTGCGTAGGTATGTTCCAATAAGACAGGGAAAGGATGGTAGGGGACAAGAACCGTGGTGTACAAAGGTTGTTGTAAATCCAGTCAAGAACAGAAGAGCTTATGAAAAATTCAAAAAACTAGGTAATGATAAGAGATCTAGAAGATTATAAGGCTTAGCAGGAAGGATCTTAATAATGAAATTAGGAGAGTCAGAAGTGGTCATGAGAAGGCCCTGGCAGACAGGATTAAGGAAAACCCCGAGGCATTCTACAAGTATGTGAAGATCAAGAGGATAAGGCGTGAGAGAATAGGACCAATCAAGTGTGACTGTGGAAAAGTGTGTATGGAACCAGAGGAGACAGTAGAGGTACTTAATGAATACTTTGCTTCAGTATTCACTACCGAAAAGTATCTCGGTGATTGTAGTGGACTGAAAAGCTTGAGCATGTAGATATTAAGGAAGAGGATGTGCTGGAGCTTTTGGAAAGTATCAAGTTGGATAAGTCACCAGGACTGGACAGGATGTACCCCAGGCTACTCTGGGAAGCAAAGACTGCTGAGTCTCTGGCGATGATCTTTGCATAAAGAGGACGGGAGAGGTTCCGGAGGATTGGAGGGTTGCGGATATTGTCCTCTTATTCAAGAAAGGGAGTAGGGAAAGCCCAGGAAATTATAGACCAGTGAGTCTTACTTCAGTGGTTGGTAATTTGATGGAGAAGATCCTGAGGGGCAGGATTTATTAACATTTAGGGAGGTATAATATGATTAGGAGTAGTCAACATGGCTTTGTCAAAGGCAGGTCATGCCTTACAAGCCTGAATAAATTTTTTGAGGATCTGAGTAGACACATTGATGAAAGTAGAGCTGTAGATGGAGAGTATATGGATTTCAGCAAGGCATTTGACAAGGTACCCCATGCAAGGCTTATTGAGAAAGTAAGTAGGCATGGGATCCAAGGGGACATTGCTTTGTGGACCCAGAACTGGCTTGCCCACAGAAGGCAAAGAGTGGTTGTAGACAGGTCATATTCTGTGTGGAGGCCGGTGACCAGTGGTGTGCCTCAGGGATCTGTTCTGGGACCCCTACTCTTCGTGATTTCTATAAATGACCTGGATGAGTAAGTGGAGGATGGGGTTAGTAAATTTGCTGATGACACAAAGGTTGGATGTGTTGTGGATAAAGTGGAGGGCTGTCAGAGGTTACAGCCGGACATTGGTAGGATGCAAAACTGGGCGGAGAAGTGGCAGATGGACTTCAACCCAGATAAGTGTGAGGTGGTTCATTTTGGTAGGTCAAATATGATGGCAGAATATACTATTAATGGTAAGACTCTTGGAAGTGTGGAGGATCAGAGGGATCTTGGGGTCCGAGTCCATAGGACACTCAAACCTGCTATGTAGGTTGACTCTGTGGTTTATTGTGACGGTGCATTGGCCTTCGTGGGATTGAGTTTAAGAGCCGAGAGGTAATGTTGCAGCTATATTGGACCCGAGTCAGACCCCACTTAGAGTACTGTGCTCAATTCTGGTCGCCTCACTACATGAAGGACGTGGAAACCATAGAAAGGGTGCACAGGAGATTTACAAGGATGTTGCCTGGATTGGGGAGCATGCCTTATGAGAATAGGTTGAGTAAACTCAGCCTTTTCTCCTTTGAGCGATGCAGGATGAGAGGTGACCTGATAGAGGTGTACAAGATAATGAGAGGCACTGATTGTGTGGATAGTCAGAGGCTTTTTCCCAGGGCTGAAATGGTTAGCATGAGAGGGGATAGTTTTAAGGTGTTTAGAAGTAGGTACAGAGGAGTTGTCAGGGGTAAGTTTTTTTTATGCAGAGAGTGGTGAGTGCGCGGAATGGGCTGGTGGTGGTGGTGGTGGAGGCGGAACGACAGGGACTTTTAAGAGATTCCTGGATGGATACATGGAGCTTAGAAAAATAGGGGGCTATGGGTAAGCCTAGGTAGTTCTAAGGTAAGAACATGCTCCGCTTAGCTTTGTGGGCCGAAGTGCCTGTATTGTGCTGTAGGTTTTCTATGTTTCTATGTACTTGTTGGGAAAAGCATGTGAATCTCTGGGTAATGCCCTCTACAAAAGCTATTTAGAGTCAGGTGTTCTAATTAATGAGATGAGATTGGAGGTGAGTTGTAGAAGTGCCCTGGCCCTATAAAAAAAAGACAACACAAAGTCAGGTTACTGACAGAGCCTGCTCTTCTCAAGAAAGGTAAGACCATAAGACATTGGAGCAGAATTAGGCCATTCAGCCAATCGAGTCTGTTCCACCATTCCATCATGGCTGACCCCGGGTCCCACTCACCATATCCTTTGCTGCTCTGACCGATCAGGAAACGATCAATTTCCGCTTTAAATATACCAATCGACTTGGTCTGTGGCAGAACGTTCCACAGATTCACTACTCTCTAGCTAAAATAAAATCCTCCTTACTTCTGTTCTAAAAGGTCACCCCCTCAATTTTGGGGCTGTGCCTTCTAGTTCTGGATAACCCCACCATAGGAAACATCCTCTTCACATCCACCTTAACTCGTCCTTTTCATATTCAGTAGGTTTTAATAAGATCTCCCCCCCACCGCCCTCTTCTAAATTCCATTAAGTACAGGCCCAAAGCTGCCAAATACTCTTCGTATCTTAACCCCTTAATTTCCGGAATCATCCTCATGAACCTCCTCTGGATTCTCTCCAATGACAACACACCCTTTCTGAGATACAGAGCCCAAAACTGTTGACAATACTACTCCAAGTGCAGCCTGTGTAGTGTCTTAGAAAGGCTCAGCATCACCTTCTTGCTTTTATATTCTACTCTGCTTGAAATAAATGCCAACATTGCATTTGCCTTCTTGCACAAGGACTCGCAAGTCCCTTTGCACTCTGATGTTCGAATGTTCTCCCCGTTTAGATAATAGCCTGCACTATTGTTCCTTTTACAAAAATGCATTATCATACATTTCCTAACACTGTCTTCCTCCTGCCACTTTTTTGCCCATTCCTCCAATATGTCCAAGGCCTGCTGCAATTGCATTGCTTCCTCGGCATTACCTACCTCTCCACCTATCTTTGTGTCATCCACAAACATTGCCACAAAGCCATCAATTCCATTATCTAAATCACTGACAAACAATGTGAAAAGTCATGGTCCTAATACTGACCCTTGAGGAACACCACTAATCACTGGCAGCCGACTAGAAATGGCCCCCTTCATTCCCACTAGCTACCTCCTGCCTGTCAGCCATTCCTTTATCCATGCCAGTGTATCTTGTTAAGCAGCCTTACGTGTGATGCTTTATCAAACACTTTCTGAAAATCTAAGTAAATGATATCCACTGCCTCTCCTTTGTCCACCCTGCTTTATGCTTCCTCAAAGAACTCTTAACAGATTTGTCGGACAAAATTTCTCTTCACAGAAACTATGCTGACTTTGATTTAATTTATCATTAGTTTCCAAGCACCCTGAAACCTCATCCTTACTAACAGACTTCAACACTTTCCCAACCACTGAGGTTAGGCTAACTGGCCTATAATTTCCCTTCCTTTGCCTTCCTCCATTCTTAGAGTGGAGTGACATTTGCAAGTTTCCAATCCTCTGGGACAATGCCAGAATCAAGTGATTCTTGAAAGATCATTCATGACCAATGCATCAGTTATCTCTTCAGCAACCTCTCTCAGGACTCTGGGATGTAGTCCATCTGATCCAGGTGAGTATCAACCTTAAGGTCCATCAGTTTACCTAGCCCTTTTTCCTTTGTAATAGCAATGGAACTGACTCCTGCTCCCTAACACGCAGAAACTTCTGGCATACTGCTAGTGTCTTCCACAGTGAAGACTGATGCAAAGTACTCATTAAGTTCATCTGCCATTTGCTTGTCCCCCATTACTACCTCACCAGCATCATTTTCCAGTGGTCCAACATCAAATCACCTCCAACACAAGTGAATCTGCAGATGCTGGAAATAAATAAAAACACAAAATGCTGGCAGAACTCAGCAGGCCAGACAGCATCTATGGGAGGAGGTAGTGACGACGTTTCGAGCTGAAAAGGGTTCAGCCCGAAACGTCGTCACTACCTCCTCCCATAGATGCTGTCTGGCCTGCTGAGTTCTGCCAGCATTTTGTGTTTTTATCAAATCACCTCCTTTTACTCTTTATATAACTGAAAAAATACTTAGTATCCTGCTTTATATTATTGGCTAGTTTGCCCTTCTATTTCATCTTTTCCCTTCTTATTAATTCTTTAGTTGCCTTTTCTTGGATTTTAAATGCTTTCCAATCATCCAACTTCCCACTCACTTTTGCTACTTTATATGCCCTTGCTTGGCTTTTATGCAGTCTTTAACTTCCCTTGTCAGCCACAGTTGCCAACACCTGCCGTTTGAGAACAACTTCTTCTGTGGGGCATTTCTATCCCTGTGCCTTGTGAACTATTCCCAGAAACTTCAGTCACCCTCTGTTCTGCCGACATCCCCACCAGTAACCCCCTCCAATCCACCTGGGCAAGCTCCTCTCTAATGCCTCTGTAATTCCCTTTATTCCATTGCAATACAGATACATGTTACTTATGCTTCTCCCTCTCAAATTACAGTACGAATTCAATCGCTCTTGTGCAAAGATCTGTTTATGTGCACCCTGCCTTGATCAAAACAACATTCAGAGGATCTTAGCAGAATTGAAGAGATGCATCAAGCCAGAAAAGGCTACAAAAGTATTTCTAAAGACCTGAGTGTTCATCAGTCCACAGTAAGAGAAACGGAGGAAACTCTGTACTGTTGCTATTCTCCCAAGGAGTGGGCATCCTGCAAAGATCACACCAAGAGTGCAACGTATAATGCTGAAGATACCAAGGGTAACAGCAAAAGACCTTCAGAAATCTCTATAACTTGCTAAAGTCTCTGTTCATGTGTCCTCTATAAGATAACCACTGAACAACAATGCTGTTCATAGAAGGACACCACGAAGGAAACCACTGCTCTCTTAAAAAAATGTCTGCATGCCTCAAGCTTACAAAAGACCACCTGGATGTTCTACAACGCTTCTGGGACAATGTTCTGTGGACAGATGAGACAAAAGTTGAACTTTCTGGCAGAAATGCACATTGCTATGTTGGAGGGAAAACGGCACTGCACACCAACACCAAAACCTCATTCCAACTGTGAAGCATGGTGGAAGGAGCATTATGGTTTGGGGCTGCTTTGCTGCCTCAGGGCCTGAACAGCTTACAATCATTAAGGGAACAATGAATTCAAAATCGTATCCAAGACATCTTACCGGAGAATGTCAGGGTAGCAAGTCCATCACCTGAAGCTTAACAGAAGTTGGATAATGCAACAAAACAATGTTCCAAACGACATGAGTAAATCAGCAACAGAATGGTTTAAAAAGAAAAAAAAGTGTTTTGGAATGACCGAGTCAAAGTCCTGACCGTAATCCTATAGAAATGTTGTGGAAGGATCTGAAGTAAGCAGTTCATTCAAGGAAGCCCACCAACATCCCAGAGTTGAAGCAATTTTGTAAGGAGGAATGGCCTAAAATTCCTCAAGCTAATGTGCAAGACCGATCAACAGTTACTGGAAATGTTTGGTTGAAGTATTGCTGTACAAGGGGGTTTACACCAGTTATTGAAAGCAAAGGTTCACATACTTTTTCCAACAAATACATGTAATATTGGATCATTTTTCTCAATGAATAAATGAACAAGTATAATGTTTATGTTATTTACTTAATTGGGTTCTCTTTATCTAGTTTTAGGACTTATGTGAAGATCTGATCACATTTTAGGTCATATTTATACAGAAGAGAAAATTCTACAGGGTTCATAAACTTTCTAGCACCACTGCAGATGAGTTGGGAGGTGACACAAAGGCACTAAAGCTGGGTGTTGGTTCTGAGCCAAGTGAGAGGGAAAGAATGAAAACAATCCCCACAGGGAAGCTCACTGAAAGGTATATAATATAGCTGGAACAGCATGCTTCCCCCTGGATCTTGATTATCCAACTTGGGCACAACAATGCCCAAAAAATATCATTAGTCTTGTTATCCATTCACTCATGTAAAGCAGCATCTTGTTTTAATAGATACTGGAAGGCTGCTAGGGCCAACAGTGTCTACTTCAAGGGCAACTATTTTGTAAGACATCTGAAACCTAGTTGTATAAGCTTCTTGTAACAGTATTCTTTGTAATTTAAAAGAAAAACCATTAATGTAGTAATCATTGATGAAGAATTACTGCCTACTTTAGTTTTGTTGTTACCAAAGAAGCAAAATTCTTTACTTGTACATACAGGTACTCCTCAATTTACAAACATTTGATTTACTAATTTTATTGACAATTTTTTGGAATATAAATTAGCCACATGAATTTTCTTTTGCAATAACAAATGGCACACTACTCTCCATGCATAGGAACACATTGTACTGCAATTTCCACAATGCATTTCACTTGTTCTTTTTGATTTACAAAATTACATTTAACAAAGCATCTTCCAAAAAGGTACTCCTCTTGTAAATTAAAAAATTGCTGCAATTGCATTGCCTTGATCAGCTACAATTAAGTACAAAATATATTAGAGTCAGCAAATAATAACAGAATGTAAACAGGTCCTTTATCCAAGTGGTCTATGCTGACCATAGCATCCCTTCTGCTCATCCCATTTCCCTGTATTTGGCCGTAACTCTCCAAGCCACTCTCCTCCATCTACCTATCCAAATGTGGCGCTGGCTCAAAAGGCTGAATGGCCTACTCCTGCACCTATTGTCCATTGCCTCTTTAATGTTGCAGTTGTACCTGACTCAACAACTTCTTTTGGCATCTTAATCTGAGTACTCATTATCCTCTGTATAATGCCCTGGTAAAAGTTTCACTGCTAATGTTGTAGGGTAGTTCATGTGCTGGCTTTTCTGTAGAAGCAGTGTTTGGGTTATTGTTAGAGATAATGGGTGCTTAGGAATGTGGCCCATCCAATCAGGAGAGAAACTGGGGAAGTGGGGTTTTTTTGTGCCTGATACCGGTATGAGCCTTTGTCTTTGTTCTGGGGATGAAGTCAAGCGCAGCCAAGTGACAGCGGGACCAGAGTCATCGGGAGGCAAGAGTAACAGACAGGGAGAGGCCTCCCCATATAGATAAGAAAGATCCCAGAGAGTGTCTGAAACTGAAGTAGTACATGATGGGGTAAGGAGGTCTCAGAGTCAGGAAACGCCCAGATAGGCTGGCCTATGTGCACCGAGGGGAACATAGTGTTGCGCCTTTCCCCTTAATGAGACAAGCCACTGCCATTTACACATGGATCAGAGGTCTTGACATCACAAAATTCCTTTGAAATTTTGTGTTATTCCTGAAGGGGTGATAAATTATCTCGAGGTCATGAGGACATGGTTTATGGTGTGGTGGGGGGGGGGGGGGGGGAAGAGTGTAAGAGAGTAACAGAGATAAAGGTTTCATTGCCAATGTTGTAGGGTAGTTCATGTAATAGTCTTTCTGTAGAAGCAGTGCTTGGGTTATTGTTAGAGGTGACAGGTGATTGGGAAATGTGGGCCATCTAATCAGGAGAGAAGGCTGGGAAGCGGGTTTTTTTTTGTGCCTTACACTGGTGTGAGCCTTTGTCTTTGTTCGACAGGAGATGGAGAAGTTCTGGAGAGAAGCGGTCTTTACTAACTCTTTAGTTAATATTCATAAACATATTTCCTTTAATTATATGCACTGTGCGGTCTGTTATTTCCTGCCAACGAGCTGTAACAAGGCAGAATATCACACAGCATTCACACAAACTGGGGCTTGTGTAGGGGAAACATCCCAATCTCATAGATTTGGCAAGACCAGAGTGTGTACACTCTAGATGTACAAGGCAGGAGAAAGGTGGGTTTCTCGCCGCTGTGTTAGCAGACTGCCAGCGAGGGCTAACAAGCTGTTTCCTGAGGCATCCAGGAAGAAAGGGAGTTCATCTGTATAAACAAATTACCTCTCAAGTCCCTTTTAAATCTCTCCCTTCTTATACAAGTACTGCAATATAATATCTCAACTCGTAAACTCGATGCCCTGACTGATGAAGGCCAAGATGCTAAACACCATCTTCACACCCTGTCTGCTTGCAGGGCTGCTTTCCTCCTTTTTTCCATAACATTCATCTATCCCCTTAGTTACCTGCCATTCACTGCATAAATCCTATTCTGGCTTAACTGTCCAAAATGCGTAATTTCAGGCTTATCTAAATTGAAATCCATTTGCCATTTCTTAGTCCATCTCCCTAACCGATCAAGATGTCTTTGCAATTTATAGCCTGCTCACTATCAAAAAGACCCCTTACTTAGTATCTGAAGTAAACTTGCTAATCATGCCATGTATGTTCATACCCAAGAAATTTACTTACATGATAAACAAAGGTCCTTACACTGATTGCTGTTGCACCCACTAGTTACAGGCCTCCAACTGGAGAATCAACCTTCAACCATCACTCTCTGCTTCTTATCCTCAAGCCAATTCTGCATCTACCTTGCTAGCTTCCCTTGACTCCTAACCTTCCAGATCAGCCTGCTATGCGGGACAATGTCAAAGACCTTTCTAAAGTCCATCTGGACAACACCTACTGCCCAACCTTCATCTATCCCCTTAGTTACCTCTTGGAAAAACTCTAAAACATTCATCAGACATGACCTCCGATACTCAAAACCTTGCTGATCAGGAATATTCTATTTATGTTATAAACATCATATATAGCAATTGACTAAAAGCACCTACTGTAAGTATTTCCTTGAAGGCTTGTCACAGGAACAGCATGTTTGCCATTTTGAGTTACTGTTTTTACTGGAAGTTGATGCTGCCCCATGGAAGCTGCTGGTGCTTGTTGCAAGATGGTGACCATCTGTCCAGGTACAGGTTGTGACATCTGGCTGCTAACTGTCTGAATGACCCGACTGCCAGAAGGTACATTAGTAAAAGTCATAAGGGATTTGTCATCTAGGACTCCTGTAAACACAGTTCAAGTAGAAAATCTATTTTCATCCACAGTCTTCAATATATATCTTGCATTCACATTATGAGGTAAAATAGTGAATCTGACGATAAGACAGACTGATTTAATACCAAATGAATATGGCATATATTGACGAATCTACATGTTAAGAGTATGGAATTGCTTCTGTGAAGATGGTCAAAATTTTGAATATTAAGACAGGGATGGATATTACATTAGTGAGTGATCAGTGAAAACATGAGTGCTACCAAGTAATTTAGCAGGCGCCGAGGGTAGAGCAGGAATAACATTGAACACATGTGCTTTCAGCCCATGATACTGTGCTGACCTTTTAACCCAAAAGATCAATCTAATGCTTCCCACCTGCATAGCCCTCCATTTTAACATCTTTCCCCTCATCTGACATCATGCAGAGGGATGGCAAGTTGCATTTCTTTTTGTAATAATCACAATCAAGTCAGATAATTCATGTAGTTCTTTGGCCTCTCTGTTTTGATGTGCATTTTCTGTATATATCATGGATTTCACCTGATTTTACAGGATAATTTCATTGAGTACAGGCTGAGGATCATGCAATTCAAAATTGGATACTACACTGCCATCACTGGCATAATAATGTTACATGACAGATGTTAGCGCATAGGATTTTTGTCAAGTAAATGGAAGTTTAAAATGTTATTTTATGAACAAGCAGTTTTGGCAAACAAACATTAAAGGCTGTGTTTATGTAAACCAAATCCATAAATAATCACCTTTCTGGTCATTGGAACCATCTTGTCTAATCTGTCCACTTCCAACATGGCTCGGACCGGTTAGAATATAGCCATTTGAGGAGTTAGCTGACGTTGTTACCACTCTCACCATGGTTACAGTAGGAGCCTGCTGAAGCACGTGAATGGCATGTCCAGAAGACTGTTGGGAAGTTATTAGAGAAGCAGGCATATAGGCCACAGATTTTGTTACAACACCAGGTGGCTGGGGGGGAACTGCCATTATAACGGGCTGACCACTAACTGGGGAACCTAGGAAACAAAATGCCATCAGATTTAACATTTTCACATGCTACAGAACATTTATGTTATAGCCATAGAAATAATTTCCCTTATTGTTCTACAACGCAAAATATTTAACCATTTACTTTTTTTCCTTACTTTCATTTTAAAAAGGAACACTTTAATCTTCTCAGAATCAGTTAGTACTTATAGGAGCACACTGGAGTCATCGATGCTGTCATCTACTTGCTGAACAGAGCCTACTGGATAAGCAGGGCAGGATCACGTTTTTTGATTTCTCAAGTGTCATCAATACTATACAGCCATTATTGCTGGGGGGGGGGGGGGGGGGGGGGAAGCTCTGTTCAATGCTGGCTGGCACTTCCATTGTATCTTGGACTACCTGACTGGTAGACCACAGTTCGTACGACTTCAGAGCTGTGTGTCAGGCATGGTTATAAGCAGCTCTGGGGCCCCACAGGGGACCAAACTGGCTCCCTTCCTGTTTACCCTGTATACCTTGGACTTCAGATACAACCTGAGTCACGTCACCTGCAAAAATTCCCTCGATGACTCAGCAGTAGTTGGATGTATAAAAAAAGGACGGGAGGATGAACACAGGGCCCTGGTGGAGGACTTTGTCAAATGGTGCAAGATGAATCATCTATAGCTCAACATCAGTAAGATGGTGATGGACTCCAGGAAGACCAAACTTGTTACTATTGATGGTGAGGACCTACAAGTACCTGGGGGTGCACCTGAATGACAGACTTGAGTGCAGCACCAACAGAGGCTGTGTACAAGAAGGGCCAGAGTCACCTCTACTTCCTGAGGAGTATGTAGGTCTCTCCTTCACATGTTCTACCAGTTTGTTTTCACCAGTACAATCTTCTATGTGGTGGTGTGCTGGAGCAATGACATCAACATGGGTGATGCCAACAGGCTTAATAAACTGATTAGAAAGGCTGGCTCTGTTAAAGGAGTTAAACCAGACACACTAGAGGCTGTGGTAGAACAAAGGACCCTATGGAAAATCCTGGCAATTCTGGAGAATTGTTTTTCACCCTCTGCATGCCACCTTGGCTGAAAAGAGGAGCACTTTTAGTAAAAGACTAAGACAACTGCACTGCTCCAAAGAGCACTATATGAGGTCATTCTTACTCTTGGGCAATAGGCTCTATAATGAGTCAACCTACAGCTGGGGAAGGGATGACACCCACCTGTTAGACTGTTTGTGGTAACTTTTTTTATTCTTTCATACTTCTCTTCTAATATTTGTACATCTGTGCACCTGTAATGCTACTATGACACTGTAATTTCATTTAGATCAATATGGTACCTAGCTATCTTATCTAACATGAAATTTCTTCTGCATTTACACATTTTTAATATAAAATCATTAGCATCGAAATAGGCAGAATGACCACCAACTGTTCAATTGCTCTTCTGATCCTTCGCAGGCTCTGTATTATTAAGATAGCTTTCCCAATATTTCTTCCTGGATAAATTGGAATTTATTCCAATTAAATAGTGGATTAATTTGAAATAATCACCTCTGATTCCCAGTATGTCCAGTATACTATTCATAATTTATTTGAGAGGCAGACATTTAGACCATAGATTTTGTTTGAACACTGATGGCTGGGGAGAGTGGGTGGAGTGTAACTATTTCCCAACATGGAATCAAATTGCAATCCCTGAGCAGTAAAACCATCCAGTATATGGAATCTGAATGGGGTGCCACAGTTGTGCTGCTATTACAGCCAAGGACATTCTGGAGTTTGGAGTTCAGTCCCAGTGCTGTCTGTAAGGAGTTTGTGTGTTCTACCACATGAACTGTGTTGGCTTCTCTGGGTGCTCTGGTTTCTTCCCACAGTCCAAAGGCACACCAGTTAGTATGTTAATTGGTCATTGTAAATTGTTCTGTGATTAAGCTACTGTTAAATAGGGCGAGTTGTGGGTGGTGCGGCTTGTTGGACCAAAACGGCCTCTTCCGCGCTGTATCTCTAAATAAAACATAATGAAATAAAAGGGAAGAGAAATTTTTTAAAAAAACAAGAAAAGAATAAAATATAAAGTGTACAATGGACATTTAAACCTAATGTCTAACAAATGAAAGAGTTTAAGTGTGTGAAATTGTGCTCTGGGTTATGCAATCAAATAAAAAATTTAATGCGGCAGATCCCCAAGGGCTGATGTAAAGAGGAATAGTTACCTGGTGCACTTTGAGAGTAACGGACCTCTGGCACTGATGCCAGTTTGGAACTTGTGAAATCATGGTCATGTGAGACAGGCGACCCTTCACGAGACAAGCATTCAGGTGTCTGCAACCCACTTGAATGAGGAGAAAGAAGTCCTGGGTGGCTAGGAGATGCAGGGGCACTCCTGAAATATTAAAATATAGTTTATATAATGATCACTTTATATAACACAGGTATGCTTCCATAAGAGATTCTATCTGGATGAATGTGCACCCAGAGTTTATCTTTTTGATAGCTGTAATGAGAAAAAAGTCTCTGAGCTTTGTCATTTGTGTCTTTTCACACAGTAGTTACTTTATGCATTGAATTTGTGTGAATTTCTTGTAAATGCTTGACGAGACATCCACACAGATAGTAGCATTTAATTTCAAAAGACAAGGCCACTAAATCTGTACCTGAAAATATTATCAATACCTCATAAAGTAAATGTCCATGGAAAGCAATGAGTTTGGAAGAAAGTAAATAATATCCAATGGGAAAATAAAAGCACCCTGACGTTCTACCAAATTGATATTATTTTACACACCTGGAGAACTAATTGAAAAATATCAAACACTGGCAAAATGTCTATTTTTATTGAATGATGAGCATTGCTTTTCAAAACACCATGGCAACTCTAATTACTATGATTTAAAACCAGGTGACTGCATTAGGAGAAATAATCTTTAAAATACAGCTTGATACTTCATAATATTGACAATGATAACTTGAACTAACTACAAATTTTGATAACTATTCCACAGCACATTTTGTATTTATCTATATGGCTCCTTGAGAATTGTAAGCATCTCAAAATAGGCACATGGAGGGCCAGTTTTGGTACTCAAATCATTGTATTGAACAAGACTCTGCATGCACAAGAGATTTTAGGAAATTTAACCTCTTGCTGGAGTATACCAAAATACTAATATTAAAAATTAATTTCTTACAATTGATCTCTGAGGAATGCAATGGTAGAAAGAATCACAAACCTGAATGTAAAAAGTGAGTCAATTCATTTGGTTTTTACTAGCAAAAACACATGGTTGATTCACTACAAAGTTCATTAACTTCACTGATTCAACATGCTTAAGCCACAACACATTGAAACTTTCTTCTTTAGGCATCAAGATCACAGAGTAGAATAATATAAATTGGAAAAAGTTGGTAATCTAATGAACATCTTTTGTAAATCTTGATTGAGATACAGGTGTCCCCTGCTTTACGCCACTTCGCTTTTACAAAATACCTACATTAGTAACCTGTTTTCGCATTACAAAGAGGATTTTTGCTTTTACAAAAATTTTCCCCATATAAATTAATGGTTCTTCGCCTTACGTCGTTTCAGCTTAAGAAAGGTTTCATAGGAACGCTCTACCTTTGAAAGGGGGGGGGGGGGGAGCACCAGTATTGTGATTTTCCTTTACAAACCATGAATTATTTATGAGGGAAAGTTTCAACAAATCAATTGCATTGGAGCTTGGTTCACCGCCATTAAGTGTTAATGTAGATAACTGTGGTTACTAGTGAAGTGAATACCCTTGCACTAGAAATGCAACATTTATCTTTGATGTTATAAGCTTTTTAAGTACATTTTTGAGAGTAGAATGGCTCAGAGAATTTCAAATCAAACTAAGGTTTAATCAAGTACAGATTGAAAATACACTATTGCAACTAACTCAATGAACCAAGTACAAAAGAATAATAACAATCAGAGCATTGAAATTTAAAGAAATCTGATGGATGCAATTATGGAAGCAGAGTGTGACAGAAATAAAAATGTTTGAAGATATATAGAAGAGTGAAGATGAACCACGAGGCAAGTTTACAACAGGAGAGCAGTGAGGGCAGTGCAGCAGAAGAGAAAAAATAAATGTGAGACATTTTCAAAGGAAACAGAAAGAATATGTGGCAACAAGAGGTATCAAAATAGCACCAACCACCAAAGTGGAGAACTAATGATAAGATAAAGTAAAATAGAGGAACAGGTCAAGAGTGAGATGAGTTAAATGACGACGATGAACATGATGGAACCTGGTGTGAACTGGGCTGGACAAATCAGGGCCAAAGCTGGACACCATAATAGGAGAACAATAATGTCAGAAATTTGATAGACCATCAAGAACTATTCTGTCTGGACTAAATAGATTTACTAAATTATTTAGTAGACGATCAGCCTGCTTACCAGTTAGAATGTGCTCCTAAGAACGAATGTACTCCTGGAATCAGCACTGAAATAGATCATTACAGCATACAGGTGCATTGCTGACAGTAACACTGTGCTAAAATATGTTCAAACATTTTAAAACAGAAAGGAAATATATATGCACATATCCTTAATTTTTCACAAGGTCAGACATGTCTTGATTCAGTAGACACAATAACTGAGAAGTAACATCTGTCGAAGTAAATGAATGCAAAGCAGTGGGTACAGTACAGAGAACAACTGTTCACTTTATATAGCTCTTCTGGTGTTAACAAGCATTTATTTACTTATTTTTTCACACCAATTCCTGTGGGATAGCTTTCGTATGCTCTATGTCATCTATGTTTGGTGGCAGCTGAGATGGAGCATTTGTATCACCTCCTGATTGTGATGCATTATTTCTTTTCATAACTAGAATTCTGGCATAATACAGATCATCTATTCTTGTTCAATGAGGAGTGTAGAAGAAACTTCCCATTACATTTGAGGACGATTGCTGATAATGAGAGGTGCAGTATGGGAACCTAACTTGGGTCTCCTGTTACAAAACTGAAGCTACAATTCTCAAGGATGCAAAAGTAATCTAAAAATAATCATATCACAAAGTTAAATCTAAAGCTTGAGAGGAATCAAATGATTTAAGGTAGAAGATGATTTCCCCCGACAACATAACTATAAAAATAATCTGTTGAACAAATTTAGAGTTAAAAATTAAAGGTTAGCTTTTTTATTTTTCAGATGTACATTGAAACTTCAATACAGTGAAATGTGTCATTTTGTGTCAAATTGAATCAGTAAGGATTGAGGATTGTGCTCTACAGCCCGTTAAGTATCACCATAATTCTGCATGCCCTCAACTTACTAACCTAACCCAAATGTCTTTGGAATGTGGGAGGAAAGCAGTGACACGTTGAAACCCATGCAGTCGTGGGGAAAACATACTACCTCTTTTACTGGCAGTTGGAATTAAACCCGACTGGTGATCGTCTGCACTGTAAAGTGATTCTCTAACCACTACACTACCATGCCTATTTTACAAAATAGTTCCTATTTTACCAATGCTCTAAATTATACAATTCAGTATTTGAGTGGTGGAGATATGGGCAAGTTTATGGATTTAACAGTGCTGGTTTTTGTCAATGCTTGAAATACAATTCTCTCTAACTACACTGGAACTCCACACCAGGAATGCAAGGGTCTAGCTTTCAGGATATTAATTCTTCTAAAATGCCATAAAAATACTGAACCCCATAATTTACGATCAGTCTTGTTCTCCAACTGGCTCTTTTTTAATTGAAGACAAACTGAGCCTTGAATTTATTTAGAAACAAAAGAAAAATCTGCAGATGCTGGAAATCCAAGCCACACACATACAATGCTGGAGGAAGTCAGCAGGCCAGGCCACATCTATGAAAAGGAGTACAGTCGATGTTTCGGACTGAGACCCTTTGGCAGGACTGGAGAAGTAAAACTCCAGTCAGAATGGGGTTACGTCTGCCAGAAAAAAAAGGGATACCCCTGAGGCCACTCATTTTAGTTCCAAGTCCCATTCCCATACGTCTATCCATGGCCTCCTCTACTGCTATGATGAGGTTACACACAGGTTGGAGGAACAACACCTTATACCCCATCTAGGTAGCCTCCAACCTGATGGCATGAACATCAATCTCTCCAACTTCCAGTAATGGCCCAAACTCCCCTCCCCTTCAACATCTCCCATCCCCTTTTCCCTCTCTCACCATATCTCCTTGTCTGTCCATTGCCTCCCACTGGTGCTTCTCCCCGTTTTTCTTTCTTCCATGGTCTTCTGTCTCTTTCACCAGTCAACTTCCCAGCTCTTTACTTCATCCCCCCCCCCACTTCAAGTTTCACCTATCACCTTGTGTTTCTCTCCCCTCCTCCCACCTTTTAACTCTACTCCTCAGCATTTTTTCCTCCAGTCCTGCCAAAGGCTCTCGGCCTGAAACTTCCACTGTACTCTTTTCCATAGATGCTACCTGGCCTGCTGAGTTCCTCCACCATCTTGTGTGTTGCTTGAATTTACTTATTTGAAGTAGTGGGGGTAAAGACAGAACACAGGATCCAGAATATGATCTTCTGTATATAGTTCCAATAGAATTAATCAGTTAAATTGGGTTTAAAGTTTTCATTTAATCCACAGCTAAAATATACTTTTGTTAAATATTATTCCGGCATATCTCCTAAAAAAAATCCTGGCATCATGCCTGAAAAGTTCTGCCTAAATTTAAGATTACATTTCCTTGCTCCAGATTTGCATCAAGGGAAATGTCAATTTTTATCTATTAATCATTAATTGTCATAACTAGTTCATTTAGGTCTCCCCTTAAAAGCTCTAATCTCAAGAATACAATTAGAAATGTAGAGATTGTATGCACTGACAGCAATAACAAAAATAAACTAAGTTACTTGAGGGTTTTCATTCATTCAAAATATTGGAACCCATGACACAAAAAACATGTAATCCCATCCTCCTGTGGCTAGCAGCATTACAAACTGATAATTATCAATCGATGTACATTCTAAAAATACAATAACTAACAACCACGGCTACTCATAGAGTAAGCAGAGATCCAGGTCAAAGCTTGACAGAAATACTAAACTGTTTGTTGATTTTTTTTTCCTGCTTTGGTACCCACCCCCTATTTAGTATCTATTTACACACTTGGACTTCTTTCGGAAAATCTGCAGACACAGACTCCTAATCCATCATTCTTTAGTGATAGAGTTCTGAAGATTGCCCCCAAGCATGTTAAAAATGTTGGACAAAATTATTGCAATAAACAGGTATTAATTTTGTGCTAATAATGAAGATGCGAAGAAGAATTTTCCAGATGAAACTAACATCATCACTATCTCATAGAAATTTGATTAGACAAAATATTTGAACAACTGTCCAAAAAAATAGAATTTCTGGTAAGCTAGAAGAAAACAAAACAAAGTCTTTTATCAACAAGGAGAATTTCAATGGTATATTATTTATGATGGGGATCAGTTCATCAAAATGGAAAAGGGAAACAAGTAACTTGTAAAGAACAAAATTGGTTTATCAGATTTAAAATTGCATTTCTTTCTGCAATCTAAACATTGACCCATCGATCATTTTATTCTGGCACGCTACTCAAGCCAAGAAGGGAACTGAAAAATTAGCGGAGTCAGTATTAGCTTTTAAAGCACATCTTTAGTAACAGTACATATATAATTATGGCAGGGCAAAATATACATAACCATGAATCCTTTCTTTTTATTAAATGTTGAGCTCCTATTTAAATTTTCTGCTGCAAGAAACGCAAAATTACAATCCTCAAAAATTTTTAAAGTACAATGGGCCATGAATGTGATCGTCTACTGCCGGCAGTCTTGCCTAGGAACAGCAAAACAATAGCATATGTACTACAGCTTTGCACTAATGTTCTACTTCCAGGCGTAAGGTAACTGAAGTCATGTTCTACTAACAATCTCCTTTGATTTTTCTTCTATTTCCAGACAAGTACAGGGCAACAACAGTGAACTAGAACAAGATTGGAGACCAACAACAATTTTACATCCAAATTAATGAAACTGGAATCTATTTATATGTCGTTAGAATCAATACATCTTGAGCCAACTGAAGAATCAAGGCAGCAAGAAAGAAGCTACAAAAAGAGCTAGAATGCACCAAAAAGAATACAAGTTAAATGAAAATCTACATTTCAGTACTAGTATCACTTTTACCAGGCACAGGCCAGAAAACGAAGGATGCGTAACAATTACATGTACATCATGAAGTATGACACCTCCAACAATCAACTGTCTCAATATTATGTTAAAATGTCAAACTAATCACATGATTATCTCGGAGTTTGGCTGAAATAGTTATTTCTGCTTCAATTGGAAGAGATGCCAATCAAAGAGAACTGAAGCCTTGCTTTCAAATGAGAATAAGCATAAACACAACTGTACAACATCCTTATCTATCCAACCTGCTCTTTCACACTTTCAATGAGATGGGTAAAACAATCACATCCTTCACAGTGGTGTTCAGTGAAAAAATCAATACAGTAATAATTACAGTAGGAACAAGGGAAAACACTTACTCAGCTCTGCACACAGCCAGAGGACAGCACAAGGGAAAAAGAAGGCAAAAATTGTCAGCACCACTGCACCATGTTTTGTCCTTTTACGAGAGCATTTGGGATTATTGGAGATACCACAATGCATTTGGGATTATCTATCCCTCAGCAGCTGAGAATTTTGGAAGAGTATTCCAAATAATAAAGCATTGATATTTGCATCTGCTACAAAACAGGTTATGTGCATTGGAGAAGCTGCAGTATTTTCTACAGGTTTCCTGTACAGTCAAGTCTATCTTTATACCAAAGCATTCCTCAGCTCGATCTTGCTCCTATCACAATTTGCACTGTAAAAAGATATAGGTATGCACATGGCCTCTCCATGTTACCGTAGTTTCTCTTGGGTGCACATAATTAATTTGAAAGGACTATTCAAAATAGTCAACCCCAGCACTAATCAATTTTTTTTTTAACATATAAAATCAGAATTGTTCAAGACATACTGTGAACTTATTCAAAAGTATTTCACACTTTAAAATCAACATTATGTCCATAACACTCAAAATGCAAAATGGTATGGCTTCCAACCTGGATGAGATGGGTCCAAAAGGCGTCCTAAAACAAGACACTCCTCTCTGCCTGCGTTTTCGGAATGCCTGCTCCACTAATTTTATCTCTGATGATGGGTCAATTCTCCAAAACGACCCTTTGCCGGGTTCTTCCTGTGACCGTGGTACTTTGATGAAGTACCGATTTAAAGAAAGGTTGTGCCGAATTGAATTCTGTCTCAGCAAGGAAAAATTAAGAATACAGAATGTTTAACCGCAATTAAATATGCACACCAATTAACTGAACAGAGCACAAGAACTCAAGATCACATCCAGCTCAATTAACAGAAATTTTAGTTGTATGCGTAGGTAATCACAAGACAATTTAACTTCCTAGTCAAGAAATTTAACAGATCAAACAGCATAAAAATAGGCCTATCAGTGTCAAGCCACTGCAAGCCAATATCCAATGAATCCCGTTCCCTGTTCTTTGTCCACTGCCCTACAAACATTTCTTTTTTAGGTATATATTTAATTTCTAAACATGCATCACATGGTAGGGCACACATTAAGAACAATTTATTAATAGAATTTCCTGTAGCGCATTGTCATATCCTTTTGACATTTGAAGTAGAATATGCATCCATTGTATAGACTACTTCTGAAGTGCAGCTTTTCATTAAGCTCACATACTGAATGACTGCTACAACTCATTTCAAACACATATCCTGCCTTGCTCCTATCACAATTTGCACTGTAAAAAGATATTAGATATGCACATGGCTTCTCCATGTTACTGTAGTTTCTCTTGGGTGCACATAATTAAACATTTGAAAGGACTATTCAAAATAGTCAAGTATGTAATCTATACATACTTGTGGATGTCTGCATAGTTGTCTGATCACAAAGCAATGCCAAAAATCTTAGATGTTCTATTACTTCACCTGATGATTGGAATCTTAAGTTTTTGAGATTTGTTACCTTTATCCATATAATTTTAGTTTATCCTTTTAAAAATATTTCAACCCTTTTATTCAGAAATAATCTTAGTTTTATATATGCTGAATAATTTGGTCATGTTCTAAAATGTTTGCCACAAGGCACATTTTGTATGTCTTAGAAATAGCAAATAGATACCAAAAGAATTTTTAATCCATCACTGAGAATTCAGCTAAAAACTGTCAAAGAAACACAATTTCTGAGAATCTCACATTTTTTACTCAGTCTATGATTGCTAAGAAATATTTTAAGCATTAAATCAAAAAAGTATTTTGAAAACTTTTAAATTTAGTTTTGCATTCCTATGTTCCATTCTTGCAGGCTTCAAGACAGAAGTAAGATTCCTGATAAGAGAGGCATGTTTGTTTCTTGGCAGCAGTTAACACTCTCCCTCTATCTCAGTGATCAGCACATTGTAATACCTAGATAGGTAGAATGATGTCTTCTTGTTAAAAGCTCCAAGGGCTCAATTCAGAATTAACTTTAAATTTTCCGAGTTTAGTATGAAACTCAGCAAACTTCCCTTATTCATTGAAATTTTTATATATATATAGTAGCAATAGCTCACACCTTTTTCAACAACTGCCTCACAATTCAAGCAGTCATGATCTCTGTCCTACTTTTGATCCCCAGTGCTACATTTTAATTACCGTAATTTAAAGATGACTTAGCAGCTAATTAGACAATTCCGAAGTTTGGCTAATCTGGAGGAATCTTTTAACATCACTCATAGGATGATCAAGTTGTATTAAGAAATGATTTACCCTCACTTGTAATTTTCTACCCCAGTGAGTACACCCACCTGCCATCCTTTGTCAGCTGTCCTGTAGTAAGGGTAATGCTTTGTGATGTGTGCATAGATACCGCTTAGTGTTAATTGTTTATCTTGAGCAGATGATATGGCTTGCACAATCAGCTGTGCGTAGGAGTAGGGGGGCTTTGAATCATCCTGCACAAAACAAATACAATAAAAACTGATTATGGTCAGACTGAAACAAAACATTGTTATTTTCAATTAAGAGAGATGAGAGCGCAGATGCTATTTAACAAGATGCCATCGTCACCACCATGCACATTTTCAGGGATCATGATTTCCATGACTCCACTCGCCCCATCACTAAACTGTTCCCATAAACCATGGACTCATTTTCAAGGACTCAACAACTCAGTTTCTCGTTATGTATTGCTTATTTATTTATTTTTTCTCTATCGGTTTGTATTTGCACATTGGTGGTCTCTGTCCTATTTGGGACAGTCTTTCATTGATTCCATTGTGTTTCTTTGTAGAATTTACTGTGATTGCCTATAAGAAAATGAATCGCATGGTTGTATGTGGTGACATATATATACTTTGAACTTTGACGGAGTTATCCCCTCTGGTTCAAGAGCCTGATGGTTGATGTGTAATAACTATTTCTGAAACTTGTGTGGGTCCTGAGAACCCTGTATCTTCTTCCTGATGGCAGCAGTGAGAAGAGAGCAAGGTCTGGACAGTGGTGGTGGGAGGGGGGGGCGGTGGTGGGTCCTTGATGAAGGATGCTGCTTTCTTCTGATAGCAGTTCATGTGGATGTACTCGGTGGTGGGGAGGGGTTTGTGTGTGTTGGACTGGGCTGCATCCTCTCTTTTTTGTAGGCTTTTCCTTTCAAGGACATTGGTGTTTCCATACCAGCCATGATGTAACCAATCAATATACTCTCCAGTGCACTGGACGTTTGTCAAAGTTTTAGATGACATGCTGAAATCTTTGTAAACTTCTAAGAAACTAGAGGCGTTGCTGTGTTTTCTTCGTAAAGGCACTTACATGCTGGAGCCAGGACAGGTCCTCTGAAATGATGACACTGATGAATTTAAAATTGCTGACCCTCTCCACCTCCGATCCCCTGGTGAGAACTGGATAATGGACCTCCGGTTTCCTCCTCCTTAAGTCAATAAACAGCTCCTTGGTCTTACTGACATGGAGTGAGAGGCTGTTCCTCTGGCACCTTTCAGTCAGATTTTCAACCTCCCTCCTATATGCTGGTTCATCATCACTCTCCAGTTGGCCAATGACAATGGTGTCAACAGCAAACTTAAATATTGTATTGGAGCTGTGTTTAGCCTCACAGCCACAGGTGTAAAGCAAGTTGAGCAGCGGACTGAGCACATAGCATTTTGAAGCACCTGTTCTCATGGTGATTGTGGAGATGCTGTTACCAATCCAAAATAGAGGATCCAGTTGCACAAGAGGGTATTGATTTCAGCTTGGCCCTCCCCACTGATCATCCTCCAGGCACTTATCCCTGTAAACGTGCTAAATGTTATACTGCCCCTACATCTCCTCTTTAAGCACTATCCAGGGTCCTAGTAAGTCCTTCCAGATCAGGCAGTACTTGCAGTACTAACAGTGTAATTTATGGTATGTGTTGTCCCTGGTGTGGCCTCCCCTACACTGGTGAGATCCAATGCAGATTGAGGAACTGGTTCCTCAAGCACCTTCACTTTGTCTCCTATAACAGCCAAAATCTGGTGGCCAAATATTTCCCATTCTCAAATTAACTACTCGGTCCACAGGCTCCTCCACTGCCATGTTGAAGCTAGACACTGACTGGAGCAGCAATGCCTCATATTCTGTCTCTCCAACCTGACAGCATTAACATCAATTTCTGTAACTACCAGGAACCACTACTCCCCTCTATTCCCTCCCCATCCTATTTCCTATTGGTCCTGTGGCCTTGTAAACCCTTGTCTTCCCCTTACCCCACCGTCAAGACTTGCCTATTACCCACATCTTCCCCCCTCTGGTTCCCTACCCCCTTCTCTTTATTCCACAGCCTACTGTCCTCTCCTATCAGAATCATCTTTCTTCAGACCCTTGCCTTTCCTATCGAATACCTCGAACTTCCCAGTATTCCCTTCCCCTCCTCCACTCTACTGCCTTCTCCTATCATCTGCCAACTTCTGATCTGCTCCTCCTCATATCCTTTTATTCTGACTTCTGCCTCCTTCCTTTACAGTCCTGAACCAATACATTACCTGTTCATTTCCCTCCATAGATGCTGCCTGACCTGCTGAGTCCCTCCAGTGTTTTGTATGTGTTGATTCTTTCTTTAATTTTATTAATTTAGTAACACAATAAAAATAAATCTAGGTCTAACATATTATTCAGAATACAATTAACTGAAATTTAGAGGCAAGTTGATATTGTGAGTTCATTACTGAATTACATATCCAGAAGCTTGGAAATGATAGCCTGAAGGCATAGATAATTACACGTCTAGGTCATTTAATCAGTTTACTAAATTTTGGAAATGAGAAAACAAGCATCAGTAAAATATGATCTGGTTCCATAATTGCTTTTTGGAATTTTTTAGAATCACAAGGCAAACTCTTAAACAACTTCAGAGGTGACCTAAAAAGCATTCAGTTCAACAGCAATTATGAATGGCCATCAAATGCTGGTCTTTCCAGTAACATCCAACAATCCTCTGAAAGAACTGAACACCATCAAATGTAATGATTCTATACAACAGTGATGTACCCTTGATATGAGCTACCCGTAAAACAACTGAAGTATGATGAAATATGGGAAGAAGCTTAACATGGAATAACTCACTAACACAGCTCTGCATTTCAAAAATAATGCTGACTCCTGAATTTTAGCTGAAGCACTGGTTTGAATGACTTCCAAACCCCCAACTTGGAAAGGAAGGATAAGGAGGACGTAATAAAAGGAATTTCCACTGTAGATTACTGTTAGTGAGAACTCTTACTAGAAGATGTTTCTGTTGATGTTGGACTACAATAGACTCAACAGTCAAAGAACACTTTTACAACAAGGCCCAAAGCAAGCTTAAGAAACACCTCATCAACTTGCACCTGGTCACATAGCCTCCTTCCAGATTCTCAAACTGTAGGTTACTTGCTCTTCTTGTCTGTAACAGAAATGACTATTTATGTAGTAGCAATTTTCATTCAGTTTTATTATTCAATTTGTGTAGTGTGCCCCGCTGTGCAATTCCCACAACCCCACCAGTTACAACATTGGCGCTCCCCGAGGCTATGTACTCAGCCTGCTGCTGTTCACACTGCTGATGTATGATTGTGTCGCAGGACCCAGATCAAACTGTGTCATCAAATCTGTGGAATGCACAACAGTGATTGGCTTTATCAAGAACGATGACGACGGAGTATAGAGGGGAAGTGGAGCAGATGGTGGATTGGTGTGAGAAGAACAGCTTAACCCTGAAAGTGGAGAACTGTGGATTTCTGGAAGACAAACCATCCCCCTCTGCAAATACATGACTCCTCTGTAGAGAGAGTGACCAAGTTCCTGGGAGTTCACATCACGGATGACCTCACCTGATCCCTTAAGATCACCTCCCTGAACAAGAAGGTACAGCAGTGCCTCCACTTCCTAAGATTAATGCAAGCAAGGCTCCCACCCCTCCATCTTAACTGTGTTTTACAGGAGCAGTCGAGCACCGGACCTGAAGTCTCTACAAAGGACTGTGAAAACAGCTGAGAGGATCATAGGGGTCTCTCTATCATCCATAGAGGACATTTGCCAGGAGCACTGTATACACAGGGTCCTTAGTTATTAAGGATTCCACCCACTCATCCTGCATCCTCTTTCGCTTTTTACTATCAGGCAGGAGACTATGATACATAAAAACAAGAATGGTCAGGATGAGAAACCTTTCTTCTCCCAGGCAATTAGGCTTCTGAACTCCCGGCCGCATTGTATTCGATGTGTCATTGGTTAATCTGTTCCGTACCTTACATATTTAATATTAATGCACTTTAGCTTGTTATCAATTTGTGATTCATCTACATTTTAACCTTACCTTCTAAGTTATTGCGTATTATGCATTTTACACCCTGGTTTGAAGAAATTATGTCTTATTTCTATATACATTATATACATGTATGCAGTTAAATGACAATAAACTTTACTTGATGTTACACACACTAGGAAGTGCTGCTACCCACACCATTAACCATATCAGAGATACTCCTTTTGTTAATAGCTTGCCCTCTCTCAACTTCTCTCCTACTGCAAACTAATCTTTTCTTCTCTCTTTCTGTACAAAGAGTCCCAACACTGAAGGTTTCGAGCATTTGCTGATCATTATTATAGATTTTTAGCACCTGCAGTTTCGATCCTTTCTCAGAAGCAACAGCGACAGACTAACTAAAACCACATATGGTAAAATGCAATAGTTATTACAAAAGCTACCAGAAACTCTAGAAGCATAAGTCACTGTCTTAGGAAAGAGAGAAAAGGGAAGAATATGAGAAGAGGTCCGAGATTTATACATGTAAAATGTTTGCAAACCTTAGGGCTATCTCCGCCAGATGTTTCGGCCTGCTGCTCGGATGCTGCCTTTTCAGCAAATGCTGCAGCTAGCTGTAGGTCTCTCGTGATGTTGCGACCAAAACGGTATCCAGAGGAGCCGGCACCGCGAGGGCTCACAGGACAGGAATTGGGAACACTGAAAGCAATTCAGAAAACCAATCTGGTCAAAAGCTGCTGCATTTATAAAATTTAAGATAAGTGCAAAAAAAAACTTCAGAAAAAAAAACATTTTGAACAGTTAAAATAGAACAGAACTCAGGGTGACATACTATCACAAGTAGATTTTTTTTTTGCAAAATAACTATTTAATAATGCTTTCTTCCTCAAACAAAACTACCTATTTCCTCATACAGAATCACATAGAAAATAGGTCTTCGGCCTCGTCCAACAGTTTTATACTAGTCTCCTTGAATATCAGGCAACAATTGCATGAAATATCTCTCTTGGCCATTAAGAGTTCTGTCATTATATCATTGAACAGTTTTTATGAATATTAAAGGAATCAAGCAATATTGTAGGGTAGAGTTGAGGTAGCAGATTAATCATGATTTTATTGAATGAAACAGGAGACAAAAATCCTTCTCTTGCTCTGGTGCTTTGTTGGATTCAGGTCTAAATTGTTATCAATTGTTATTTTCAGTCATTTGTAGTACACTTGGCTCTGTATCTTTAAAGTTTATCTGTAACCCTGAAAGGTCACAGCAGTGTAAATCAAGACTGTCCTTGTTGTCTCAAAGGCTGTTCTTATAAGAAAACTCTCTTATTTGTCCAGACTGAATCAGTTTTCAGTGTGAAGACAAGATTTTTGTCTTCCTTTAGTTCTTTCTTACTTGCAGTAGAGTGTTTTTTTTGTTATGAACATCTAATTAAACGACTGTTACAAGATTTATGCCTCATTTGTCACTTCCAAAGAACCTTCTGCACAATAGTACCCTCAGATCCAAAAGGTTCTATAGCACCAGTTGACTTTCATTAAGTACAAAGTGGGGGGGGGGGGGGGGGGGGGGGGAGAGAAACAGTCACTTCAAGTAATAATGAAGTGCAATATACTTTCTGAAACTTGTTTTTTTTCCTGCAATGCAAAAATAATGGAAATGATTCCATTGCAAAATTCTTTGCACCCAACTGTAAATATTAATGTATTCACTAATTCGCCACAATAAACCACATCAGATATCAAAGCTGAGAACGGATCTGTTTGGTACTTAAACTACCATCAATTAATTTAAAATTGTCATTTGCTTGGAAGCTAGTCCCTACATTCCTAAATGTTTCACTAATATTGTGGATTCTGGTCAATTGGGCCATCAGTCTATTTGGAACAACACAAGAATAAAAACTAATAGAGAAAACAGCAAGATTAATTTGGGACACCATGCCCCTTAATTGGGACAGGAGACAGTTGCCGAACAGTTTCCAACTAACGTCAATTGTATTAAGTTTTCCATTTGGGTTGACGGGCACCGATTCAAAAAGCAGTGATTTTTAATAATTTAGTTTTTAATTTTGACTTTACAAAATGGGAACACCCCAAAAATGAAAGCATACAGGCAAGGATGCAGATGTTGAAGAGGTCCTCAATCAATGGTTTTCCAATTTAACAGGACTCGGTATGCATGTCAGTGGACCCATGTTAAAAAGCAAGTCAGCGGTGCTAGCTAAGATGCTGAGTTATGAAGTTTTTAAAGCTACAGATGGCTGGTTGTCTCAATGGAAATGTAGGAGCCACATTAAATTCAAGAAAGCACATGGTGAGAAAAGTAGTGCTGATGCAATATGTGCAGAAACATAAATCTACAAAACTCCTTGAGTTGCTTCAAAAACTTTGTGCCAATGAACAGGTCTTTTTCATCGTGCCACATTGGATGGTTTTCTTTGCTACAAACACACATTATCAAGTTCAAAGGAAGTAATAGATCACATAACTGTATTGTGTTATTCTAACATGTCAGCAATTGATAAAAATAAATTGGTTATTGGGAGAAACATTAAGCCTCGATGCTTTAAGTAGCTAAGAATGGATAGTTTACCTGTCAAGTACTATACTAATATGAATGCTTGTTAACAATTGTGTAGCACATCTAATTTAGAATGTTTGAGAAATATCCAGCTGGAATTTCTGGCTGCCAATGCAATATCCTTGGTGCAGCCGATAGACATGGGAACAATAAACAATTTAAAGGTCTACTGTGGAACATCCTTGGTGCAGCCAATGGATATGGGAACAATAAACAATTTAAAGAGGGTGTACCATGGAAAGTTGGTGAACCACATTCTCAAAGCAATTGAAGGAAATCTACTGATACCTTCAACAGCCAAGGGAGTGCAAGGGTTAACCTTTTACAGGCAGTACCAGTTTACTGCCTATCATTTGTGAGAAATAAGTAGTAAGACAATTCAGAAGCCGGAACTTCTACCATCTCCAATGGGATCCCACCACCAACCACATCTTCCCCTTCCCCCCCACTTTCTGCTTTCCACAGGGATCGCTCCCAGGCGCGACTCCCTTATCCATTCGTTCCTCCTGGCAATTATCTTTGCAAGTGGAACAAGTGCTACACCTCCTTGTTCACCACTATTCAGGGACCCAAATAGTCCTTCTAGGAGAGGTGACACTTCACCTGAAAGTCTGTTGGGGGTCATTTACTGCATCTGGTGCTCCCGGTGTGGCCTCCTGTATGTTGATGAGACCTGATATAGATTGGGAGACCGCTTCACCGAGCACCTACTCTGTCCGCCAGAAAAAGAGAGATCTCCCAGTGGTCACCTATTTTAATTCCACTTCCCACTCCCATACCAAAATGTCCATCCATGGCCTCCTCCACTATCATGATGAGGCCACACTTAGGTTGAAGGAACAGCACTTTATATTCCAACCTGATGGCATGAACATCAATTTCTCAAACTTTCAGTAATGCCCTCCCCTTTCACCATTCCCCATCCTCTTTTCCCTCTCTCATCTTATCTCCTTGACTGCCGATCGCCTCATAGCCTTCTGTCTCTTTCACCAATCACCTTGTTTCTCTCTCCTCTCCCCCCACCTTTTAAATCTACTTAACTTTTTTTTCTCCTGTCTTGCTGAAGGCTCTCAGCCCAAAACATCGACTGTACTCTTTTCCATAGATGCTGCCCAGCCTGCTGAGTTCCTTCAGCATTTTGTGTGTTGCCTGGATTTCAAGTATCTGGCCCATCAAGTCTGCTCCGCCATTCAATCATGGCTGATTGTTTTTTCTATCTCCTCCTCAATCCCTTTTATTCCCATTCGTTGCCAGCTACCAATCAGCCAATGCTCTAACCATGCCAGTAACTTTCCTGTAATACCACGGGCTCTTAACTTGGTAAGCAGCCTTGTGTGTGGTACTTTGTCAAAGGCCTTCTGAAAGTTCAAATATACAACATCCGCTGCATCCCCTTTATCTATCCTACTTGTAATCTCCTCAAAGAAGTCCAACAGTAAGGACTTCCCCTGAAGAAAACCATGTCATGTCCTATCTTGTCCTGTTTCACTAAGTACTCCATCACCTCATTCTTAACAATTGACTCCAACATCTTCCAACCACTGAGCGTGACGCTAACTGCTCAATAATTTCCTTTCTGCTGCTTTTCTCTTTTCTTAAGAGTGGAATAACGTTTGCAATTTTCCAGTCCTCTGGCACTATGCAGAGTCCAATGATTTTTGAAAGATCACTCCTAATGCCACCACTACCTCGAACCCTACCTCTTCAGAATCCTAGGGTGCAGTTCATTTGATCCGGGTGACTTTTGAATTGTATTGAATTGACTATTTCTTACATCCTTCACGTACATGAGTAGTAAAAATCTTTACATTATGTCTCTGTCTAAATGTGCAATGTACAATCCTAGTAATTTATAATAATTTATAATAAAGGAACAGTCAATATAACATAGAAATACACTCAAATCAACATGAGTTAGTCAGTCTGATGGCCTGGTGGAAGAAGCTGTTCTGGACTCTGTTGGCCCTGGCTTTTATGCCACAGTACTGTTTCCCAGATGATAGTAGCTGGAATAGATTGTGGTTGGGGTGACTTGGGTCCCCAAAGATCCTAAGGGCCCTTTTGTCACACCTGTCTTTGTAACTGTCCTGAATCATGGGAAGTTCACAACTACAGATGCGCTGGGCTGTCCGCACCACCCTCTGGAGAATCCTGCTATTAAGGGAGGTACAGTTCCCATACCAGGCAATGACGCAGCCAGTCAGGATACTCTCAATTGTGCCCCTGTAGAAAGTTCTTGGGCTTTGAGGGCCCATACCAAACTTCCTCAACTGAGGTGAAAGAGGCACTGTTGTGCCTTTTTCACCACACAGCTGGTGTGTACAGAGCACGTGAGGTACTCAGTGATGTGGATGCTGAGGAACTTAAAGCTATTTACCCTCTCAACCCCAGATCCATTGATGTCAACAGGGGTTAGACCATCTCCATTCCTCCTGTAATTTACAACCAGCTCTTTTGTTTTTGCAACATTAAGAGGTTGTTTTCTTGACACCACTGTGTCAGAGAGGTGACTTCTTCCCTGTAGACCACCTCATCATTGTTTGAGATTAGGCCAATCATGTAGTGTCATCAGCAAATTTAATTAGCAGATTAGAGCTGTGAGTGGCAACAGTCATGGGTATACAGGGAGCAAAGGAGGGGACCTAGTACACAGCCCTGAGGGACTCCTGTATTTAGAGTCAGAGGGGTGGAGGTGAGAAAGCCTAATCTTACCACCTGCCAGTGATCTGACAGGAAGTCTAGGACCCAGCTGCACAAAGCAGGGTCAAGGCAGAGGTCTCTGAGCTTCTTGTCAAGCCTGGATGGAATTATGGTGTTGAATGCTGAGCTGTAGTCCAAGAACAGCATTCTCACATAAGCATCCTCCTTTTCCAGATGTGTAAGGATTTATGTACCTTTAGGTCTTTCAGCTTTTTGAGGACTTTCTCTCTTGTAAAAGTAACCATACCCACTTCTCCTCCTTCACACACTACAACATCAGGCATATTAGTAGCTAGTGTCTTCCATAGTGAAGACTGATGCAAAATACTCATTCAGTTCAGCAGCCATCTCCTTGTCCCCCGTTATTGTTTCTCCTGCCTCATTTTCTAGCAGTCCTATATCCACTCTCATTTCTCTTTTATTTTTAGATAGATAGATAGATAGATAGATACTTTATTCATCCCCATGGGGAAATTCAACTTTTTTCCAATGTCCCATACACTTGTTGTAGCAAAACTAATTACATACAATACTTAACTCAGTAAAAAACTTTTTTTAACATACTTGAAAAAGCTTTTATTATCCACTTTGATATTATTTGCTAGCTTGCTTTCATATTTTATCTTTTCCCTTTTAGTTGCTCTTTGTAGGTTTTTAAAAACTTCCCAATCTTCTACCTCCCCACTAATTTTTGCTTTGTTGTTACAATAGCTTTGACTTCCCTTGTCAGCTGTGGTTGTACTATTTTACCATGAGTATTTCTTCATTTTTTGGAATACACATGCCCTGCACCATCCTTATTTTCCTCAGAAACGCACACTACTGCTTCTCTGCTGACATCCCTACCAGCAGCTCCTTCCAATTTACTTTGACTAACTCCTCTGTTATACCATTGTAATTTCCTTTACTCCACTGAAATACTGCTACATCAGACTTTACTTTCTCCCCATCAAATTTCAAGTTGAACGCAATCATATTGTGATCACTGGTCCCCAAGGGTTTTTTAACCTTAAGCTCCCTAATCGCCTTCAGTTCATTACATAATACTCAATCCAGTACAGCTGTTCCTCTAGTAGGCTCAATGACAAACTCTTCTTAAAAAGCCATCTCTTAGGCATTCAATAAACTCACTCTCTTGAGATCCATTACCAACCTGACTTTCCCCAATCGACCTGCATGTTAAAATCTCCCATGACTACCACAACATTGCCCTTTTGACTCACCTTTTCTTTTTCCTGTTGTAACCTGTGGCCCACCTCCCAGCCACTGTTGGGAGGCCTGTATAAAACTGCCATCAATGTCCTTTTACCCTTGTATTTTCTTAACTCAACCTACAAGGATTCAACATCTTCTGATCCTAAGTCACATCTTTCTACTGATTTGATGCCATTCTTTACCATTACAGCCTCACCACCCCACTATACTGGATGAATTCCTCTGTTAATATTTATTAGGAACTAACAGTTTTATAGTACTGTAGTTACATAGGTGTTCTAATTTGTTCTGTATTTTATTTAAATACATGATCTGCTACTCTGTTAAAAGGCAGTTTGTCTTTTTTATACTTTAACTATTTCCAAGAAATTTCAGCTACCGTAGATTCCGGACTACAGAGCGCACCTGATTAAAAGCCGCTGGCTCTAATTTTAGAAATAAAATCAATTTTTTAATTGTAAAGGCCGCACCGGATTTTAGGCCGCACCGGATTTTCGGCCGCAGGTGTCCCACGTTGTAATATGAGATATTTACACAGAAAGATATTACACGTGAGGATTTTTTTAACTTTTAATTAAATCCATATGGTAACAAAAACAAATACATATTGCAAATGCTTTTTTTCGAACCGTGCCCGTACGCGGCTACTTTTAAATATACGTTGCGTATACTTCTTTACTGAACAACATTCCAATATCTCCTAACAACTGGTAAAAAATATATATATTGCAGCCTACCAGGAAAAGTTATTGATCACCTTTAACTTAAAAGCAGCGTTCGCTCAGATCCAAAGCCGCTCGAGTAATGCGCTCCCTCCCTCCGTCCCGTTTCATCGCAAACCGGCATTTTCCCACAAGACACCGCGAAACCGGGTGTGACGTCATAGCATCCCGCGATGTAGTACAGAAAACAAATATAGTTAAAACTCTTCTAACTTTAACTAGAAAATGAATTACTAAGCGAAAATATTATAAACTAAGTAACTGCCATAAGGCAGCACAATGCTTCGAGTGTTTTCCATGTTGATGAGGGTGAGTACAAATGACTGATTTACAATAATTTAATTGTGAAAGTGCGCTTGATTTATCGTACAATTTCATTGGACCTCTGTGAACTACTCATCAATTTTATTGGTCTACTGTTATGAGGCAAAATGTTTATGAGGCGGCATGAAAAAAAACCATGTATTAGCCGCTCTGGATTATAGGCCGCAAAGTTCAAAGCTGTTCAAAATGTGGGAAAAAAGTAGCGGCTTAAAATCCGGAATCTACGGTAATTGAGACAGCCATTTAATTGGGCCAAAATGTACTTATCCTGATGGGTTCCCATTTAACCAGAACCAACTGGACAGGAGCTCTCTGCCAGTGTAGTCTTTCCAGAACTCACTCCTACAACAGCAGAACCTCACTCTACATACTGCAGCCTTTATCCCAAAATTGTTTTCACTGCTAGTGACAGACATGTGCAATCAGAAATATGCACCCTAATATCATTAAGCACAGAAAGATCCAGTCACCCTAAATTTTAGACAAAACGTACTATTTAAACATTGGAGGCTGTTGTCACATCTGAATAATCTTCATATTCACTGTTAATGAAATCCATGGATGTGTAATAATTGTGAAGTACTAAAACAGAATTCCGGAGTCTGAATATGCATCTAATGAAACTAAGAAAATTCTCTGCTATTTGACATGATCACAGTGGACTGAATGCCTCTTACATTTTGAAATTATGGTTTAAGCAAGCATGATGGAGAATGCAACCCATTTACAAGTTTTCATGCTGTCTCACTTGTCAAACACATATTAAATACACTCTAAGTTATTGGATCATTTTCAAAATTACTGACATGACCACAGCCAATTTTCTGTATTGCTGTTTGTCGTTTCCCTCAAAACGGCAACAATACCTGCATTTTCTCCATACTCCATTTTTGTTGCACATTTTCCACCATTTGTGACACAATCCTAAATCCAGTTATATGTTATCATCTGAAGAACACTAGCAGATGGAATTTTATCCTGCCAAGTACAGGATGACATATTTTAAAGAGGGTTAAGACACATACAGTAAATCGAAGGGCGCTAAAGAATATTAATAAGAGGGACCTTGATGTCCAAGTTCATTTTTCTCTGAAAGTTGACACACATGTACACAGGTAGTGAAGGTGCTATACAGCATGCTTCCTTCATACGTTGGGGCACTAAATTTTAAAGTTGGATATGTTCTCTTGCAACCTTACAAAGCACTGGTTAGATCACAGTATTGCGCAAAGTTCTGGTCACTACACTATAGGAAGGCTTTGGTTAGGTTGTCAAGAGTAAGATCATAAGATATAGAAGCAGAAGTAGGCTATTCAGCCCATTGAGTCTGCTCTGCCATACCATCATGAGCTGATCCAATTCTTCCAGTGATCCCCACTCCTCTGCTTTCTTCCCATACCCTTTGATGCTCTGGCTATCAACAATCTATCTTTCTTTGCCTTAAATGCACCCATTGACTTGGCCTCCACAGCTGCTCAGGGCAACAAATTCCACAGATTTACCACCTTCTGACCAAAGTAATTTCTCCGCATCTCTGTTCTAAATGGACATCCTTCAATCCCGAAGTCATGCCCTCGTGTCCTAGACTCCTGTACCATGGGAAATAACTTTGCCATATCTAGTCTGTTCAGGCCTTTTACAGATGAGATTCACCAGGCTATTGACTGGGTTAGAGGACTTTGGTTAAGGGAGAGACTAGAACAGTTAGGTTTGTTTTACCTGGAGCAAAGGCAGCAGATTGGTGATTTGATAATGGTTTTAAAAAAAGGTAGTTAAGGTAGTCCGATAAAACACACACATACACACGCACTATATACAGTGGATTCTGGGTTAAATGGGCCATCAGTTAATTGGGGAAGCTGCATATTTGGGACAATTCTTAAAGAACAAAAACTAAGAAAATAATTAGGATTCCCTTTATTTATTTGGGACACTATGCCACTTAATTGGGGTCAGTCTGTGCACTTCTGTGGCCATCATACTACACCATGCTTCAAGCGAAGAGTTTTTAAAAATAACTTCAGTTCCATGTGTTTGTGTTCAAAAAGCAGCGATTATTGTCACTGACAGATGCCAGAAATGGCCGCGAGTGAAAAATGAAACTATTTTCAACTACTTTAACAAGGTAAGCACTACAAAGAATTCAAAGGTATCAACAATCATCCTGAATATTACATTGAAAATGAAGATTTGGAAGATGCACTCATTGAAAGCATTGTATCAAAACACTGAGGCAGGAAATATGAAGATGAGGAAAGTTATACGTTGAATTTATGGTATATACACACCAAAAGCCCAATGGACAACTTTCACTTGACTGATATTTGACAACATATTAATTTTTGAACTTAATATTACATCCAAGGAATTTATTCATTTCCAGTGATCAAACAAGCAGTAAAGTGAAGATACTGAGTATGATACTGTTAAACCAATGCCAACACAGAAAGTTACTCCTAAAGAACGTGGTTGGAATAAATCAAAGAGCTAATATACGAACTGTATTAGTAGCATAACATTATTGTTCCAGGCCTTTAAATTACAGAGCAAACACGAGGAAATCTGCAGATGCTGGAAATTCAAACAACACACACAAAATGCTGGTGGAACACAGCAGGACAGGCAGCATCTATAGGGAGAAGCGCTGTCGACATTTCGGGCCGAGACCCTTCGTCAGGTGTTACTTTCAATTATTTCATTTCTTCATCTTTCACCCAGCACTTGCTGGCTACTTCTTCTGAGATTCTGCTGTGGATAACTTCGGTTGCTTTGTTTGGCTAAGGTATGGTTTTCATTAATGAAGCACATTGGGTCCAGGATTTATCAAAGATGCATTAATACAAAAGATCATTTCCATTATTTATGATATTCCTCTTCTTTCCTTCTCACAACATGGATGTGCCCTCACAAACCAAAACAAATGTAATGCCAAGAAATAAACAGTTTCACAAAATGCGAAGTTGACAACAGATGGCGCCCTCAACACAGCTGTAAAGCTGTGAAGAAAATGCAAGCAAAAGCAAAACAGCTTAGCAAACTGAAGCTGATCTGCCTGTGCCAGCAATTTCAACTTTGTTGTTAATATTTAAATAACTCCAGCGCAAAGGATACAAAGACAGGAAAGCAACATTAACATGTAATCACAACAGATACTGCAGTAACACATTTGGTCATTATGCCCAACATTAAATGTCTGTAAAGTGACTCAAGGCCTTTTTTAAATTTAAAGTTGGTTTCAAGCTTTAAAACTAGCATTACTCCAGCATGTTCTGAAGTAGCTGACAAAATATGTTCTAAGGGGAAAGGCAATTTACTCTTCAGTTACACAATAAATTACAAGTCAAAGAAACTATTTGCTTCCATCTTAAAATAACAACCATAAAAATGCAAACATTAAAATTCCACTTGTACCATTATACAGACTGCAGGGTCAGAGCCAGGGGAAAAAAATCTTGGTTTATAAAAGCAGATAATATTTAGCTTCCTTTATCTTAGTGATTACTTATTATTGAATCTTGTTTCCAAATCCCTTCATGACTTCTCCTACAATACCTTCCTTTCCACCACCATTAACTGCCTAAAGTTGTATACCCCTCCAAAACATCTGCATTCCACCATCACTATAATCTCAGGTGAATAGGCCCCAAGCTTTGAAACCTACCCAAGAAGCCACTCTGCCCATCTCTCCTCAGACATCTTTTTGGTCACACTTTGGACCTAATAACAGAATTTATGCCCTTTTGTAAGATAATGCTGTTGTGAAAAGCCTTGGAACTTTAACTTAGTAAAAAGCCATTAGATACTCATGTTCGACAAGTTACTTTTAAGTCCACAAATCCACCAAGTTGGCCATGTTCTACAAGCTTTGGAAAGCTTAATACTTCATTCCTCCAGAGCCCTCTCCTAGTGGCGTCTAGTGAATCCAGTTTTCCATGAGATGCACTGCATTTTATGTCTTGTGCTTGCAATTCCCATTACTATTGTTATTGTATGTAGCAGTGGAAAAGACAATGATGATCAGCCATGCCAATAAATGCATGGAATGTGAAGAGTAACCTGGTAACTACATTTAACAGTCAGAAAGGGCAGAGGCTTTGAAAAAGGTCAAAACTATTTTCCAAACATAATACTGGAATTAGGAAGCACCATTCTTCATTCATCAACTTCTTACACAAAAGAGTGTAGCTGTTTCAATGGTCAGTGCCTTCTCAAGGATGGTTCATTCTCAGGAATGAACAAAAGCTAATAGGAAAGTCCAAACAAACTTGAGCTCTTTTCCCTGCAAACAAAACAAAAAACTTTTATACTTATTACTGAGAACATGGAAAACCATATTGAGGATATTTTTAAGGGAAATCTAGACACTTTAGATAATGGAATAAGGAATAGTTTACATACACTGAAAAGCAGAGCAAGATAAAGCTTTTGTGATGCATAATAACTAACATACAAGCTGGTCCAAATAGCAAATTCTACACAGTTCTATTTTAATGCAGACTATTTCTGCTCCATACTATATCTAAGGTTCTCAGATTAAACCTGAACATTGGAGTACAACATCAGCTTGGTTTCTGTAATTTTGTCACATGAATAGACATATAATTCTGGCGGTGCCTCATTCTTAATGGAAAATAAACATGAGGTGATGATTATCATTGACTTCACATCAATTTTCAACCTGTTTCAATATGACAAACATAGAATGTTACCAAGTTACTGGTTTCTAAGCTGCTGTGTGAAAACACCACTATCTGCTCAGCAAACATTCACAGGGTCAAAGCATAGCTGACAAAATCAAAACATTGTGCAACCAAGGAGTTTACTCTGCATGCTCATCACCTCCCTTTGCCATATATGGATGTGTTTTATGTTTGGGTCTTTAAGGAGTAACCATAAATTTTCCTGCTCAGCTGAATGTAACCACGGCATCCTTCCCAGCATATCTGTTGGTGAACTCAACTTATAAACCTTACTGATTCAAAGGAATTTGATGTACCCACTTGAAGCTTGCTTTTCTTTATAATCTATAATAAGCAAAATGTCAGCTCAAAGAAAATTTGTTCAAATCCATTATTGTTTACCACTCCTTTCTCTGTGCAATCTGAGACTGATACTAAGACTGGCATATACACCCACTATTATAATCTTTTATCAGATTTTTGATGATTATTTTTCTCAAAAGTAAACAGCCTTCAATAACTTAACCATTGAAACATACAGCAGAGAAACAGGCCACAGCTCCTCCTCACCAGCCTTCGCTGCACATCCTTCAATGCACAATAGCCTCTCAATTCATACTCATTTGAAATTATTGGTTTACTTACTCGAATTTTCCATGCTATAGTAAGTACTTATAGAACATGCTTGTGAAAATGATAACTTATCTCTTCATTTTTTAATTTATCTGCAGTCGCTGACACACTATCCTCCAATGCCTCGCCACTAATCACCAGTATTGAACTGGACAGGACTGCAAATATCAGATTCAGATTCAGTTTATTGTCATTTAGAAACCACAAATTATCTGGTTACTTCATTCACCAACTAGTAGCCTGGAATCACCAATAACAACTTTCTTCCTCTGCATCCACATCATTAACTTTGGTGTTCCTCAATAATCCATTCTTTCAATTTCAGGGTTGCCAGACTGGGATCCATGTACCCCTTGCTTAATGGTATTTGTCCATGGCATAAAAAAGGGTTGGGAATCCCTGTCCTAATTTCTCATCCACATTTTGTCTCTCTGCAAATTACCTGATATTCTGTACTAAATAATTATTTTGTCAACTAAATATGGAGAAGATCAAACCATCCCCTCTCTAACTTCTTAAGCAACATCCCTCACTACCAACTCAAACTAAATTATTCTTAACCTTGGCCTCATACATAACTGCAATGTATTCTCAGTGGTACATTAGTGGTCTCTGTTGCTGTAGCACATCCACTTCAAGGTTCAATGTGTTGTACATTCAGAGATACTCTTCTGCACACCACTGTTATAATACCTGATTACTTAAGTTACGGTCACCTTCTTGTTGGCCATTCTCCTCTGACCTCTCTCATTAACAAGACATTTTGCTCACAGAATTTCCGCTCACTGGATGTTTTTTGCTTCTCACGCCACTCTCTGTATACTCCAGAGACTGCTCTGTGTGAAAATCCCAGGAGATCAGCAGTTTCTGAGATACTCAAACCATCAATCATTCCACAGTCAAGTCACATAGATCACATTTCCCCCCCTCCCCCCCATTTTGATGTTTGGTCAACTGAACCTCTTGACCATGTCTGCATACATTGAGTTCCTGCCATATGATTGACTAATTAGATACTTGCATTAGAGGGGTATGTACAGGTGTTCCTAATAAAATGGTCACTGGATACAAGCTTTATTGTTTCCTTCTATCACAAGACCATTTCTACCTCAACTTCACTTTCCACAGCTTTAACAAGAATTCCATTTGGAGAACATAGTCTAATATTGATTTTATATGCAGCCCTGATCTTTCAGAAGACATTAGCTATCCACAAGTAAATAGACCCATCACTAATGTCAGAAACCACATGCAAGCTAGCTGGCTCCCTTTATTAAATCTGCACAAGTTATTGAACTTTCTAACAAGGTTGTAACAAACTAACCTCAATGGTCAAAAAATCTCAATAATACATCAGTGCCAGCCTGCATACTGCAACATTGAAGGTGCAATCCTGCAGAAGAAAAACTAAAGCCACAAACATTTCTTTTCTGGACGTAGTGAAAATAAATTCTTTTGAAGAGCAAGGGGATTCCCCTGTGTCTCGGACATGCTTATCTTTTGATTTGCATATGAACTAGTTATTATCACATTCTTTGTGGGAGTTTGCTGTACACAAATGGCCATTCTAGTTCTATGAGCAATAGGGACCACACATCAAATGTCCTTCATTGATTGCAAAGTGCTTAGAGGAATCAAGGCTGCAGCAAAAGATGGTACATGATTTTGTTTCTAGGTACTTAAGTACAAGTACCTTCTAACTTTGAACGGTGTTATTGTTTTCCCCTTGTACTACCTCGATGTCCTGATTTGATTAAATGATCAATAGGAATGGCATGAAAAATAAAGTTTTTCACTGTACAAAAATAAACCAGTTTAGCTATTTAATTAATTCCACAGAAATTCCAGAGAAGGTAAAGGTTTTATTTGAAAAGCTCAATCTTGCAGACTCTAGAAATTAAAGCTTTGAGGACTTACAGCCCATGAATATGTGACACGGAGGCTAAGATTTACATTAGAGAATAAGAACCGATGTCTTACCTAATCTTTTTTGACATACATTGTGCAATTTTGGTACAATCTTAATGTTTAAAGATAAGCCAAATTAAAATTTCAGATGAAAGAAACTGAATTACAATTATTCTGACAAGGATTTCAGATTAATCACAAGAAAATTGAGAGAAAATTATTTCCTGCAAGGGATCATTGAGTCCCTTCAAATATACACTTTAGGATAAAATTTACACATTGTTGATACTGGTAGCTAGCCTTAGCTGTAGGGAGTACACAATAAAAATCTGAAGCTACGACATAAATGAGCTTCCGTGTTCATATGCAGTTGCTTACATCCTCTTGTGGTTTGACCTCCACAAGGTTGCAATCAAGCAATTAACCCACTACAAAGCGCCAGATGCCAGCTGAAGCATGTTTCTTCTTCAGCAACTCCCTTTCTCAGTCTGCCAACCCCCCAAGTCTTTAATAGCCATTTTAAAAAACCAACAATAAAAACATTGTGATATCATATAAGAAAAATATAGGGGGAGAGAGCTTCATGGACATGTAGCTTTGGATTCCAAGCACTTTGTAGCTTAGTATTAGGCTGAGTAATATAAAGTCTATTTACATTCTAGAAGTACATCAACACAGAAATTTGTCCATAGGTACACTGGGGACATCACAAATGACAAATAGGACTCAATGTGAGCTGTTCTCAGCAATAACAGAAAATGTCAGTTACAACGAATTGACAGGCTTTAGTAATATTCACAAACAAATCAGGGTGGAGAAACAAACCAAACCACAAAATAACATTGAAAAATTAACACTGCTCTGGTTACAGAAACAAGACCATCAACACCTCTTTAATTGTTAGATCATATCTGTATTCAATGCACAAATTTACAAACAGAATTATTGTGAGTGAGGGGCTTTTCATGCAAATGAGATACATCAAGCAAACTCAGACTTTGAGTTCTTGTTCAATTAGACTTTCTAAATGTTAAGAGAGTCAACATCCCAACTTCTATTTCACAAAACTCTGGTGCTAAGTTTCATTGATCCATCTTTTCTGGAGTTATCAACCTTCATTGGCTCCCAGTTCAGGAAGTATTTTTTATTTTACACTTTACATTCTTGCTTTCAAATTCCTTCATGGCCTTGTTACACCCAACCATTAATCTCCTGCACATCAAACTGGAAGTCCCTCTGCTTCTCTTCAGATACAATACATCTTCAGCACATCAGATCTGGCACTAATGTCCAAGTTCTAGAATTCACTTTTTGAACCTCTTCATGTTAATAGCTTATTCTCATTTCAAGTAGATCTGGAAGCAAGTCCAGGATTTTGACTGTTAACTTTGCCCAAAACTGATATGACCTTCAGGCCTTGACCCCAGATCTCACTGATCAGGAGTTTCCAAACTTCAGGCCTCAACTTATGGACTTGCACAGACCTCTGACCCCAGTAACCTGGGGGAGTTATTCCCTTGTGACTCTCACTTGTACTGACCTCTGACCCAGGGATCGCTGATCTCCTCAGTGCCTGTCGACCCATTCTCTGGGGTTACTCATAATCAACTGTAAAGCAGCTCAACCAGAAATCTGAACATGGCTCCTGCCCAGACTGTCTCTTCATTTACTGCCCCAGACCTGTAACTCTCCCTCGTCCCTGTCCCTAACCTGTCGAATAACTCTTCTGGCAACACACACACAATGCTGGAGGAACTCAGCAAGCCAATTAGCATCCATGGAAAAAAGTAAACAGTCAATGTATCGGGCCAAACCATTCATCAGGACTGGGAGGAAGGAAGGAAGTCAGAATAAGGTGGGGGGAGGGGAGGAAGTAGTACAACATGGTAGGTGATAGGTGAAACTGGGAGAAGGGGAGGGGTGAAGTAAAGAGCTGGGAAGTTGATTGGTGAAAGAGATAAAGGGTTGGAGCAGGGGGGGGAATCTGATTGGAGAGGACAGAAGACCATGGAAGAAAGGGAAGGAGGAGCACCGGAGGTGGCCATGGGCCAACGTGTTTACTACTTCTACTATCTTCCCACATTGCCCTCAAAACTATCTCTATGAACCCATTAAAAACATCCAAGTCTGAGCAACATTGATGGACATTATAGCTCGGTGCAATACAGGATGTACAACTTCACTGATCTCAATGGGAATGAAGATCTAGATAGAAAACAAGGGCAAGTTTCTTTCACAAACAGGAGGAAATCTGCAGAAGCTGGAAATCCAAGCCACACACACACAACTCAGCAGCATCTATGGAAAAAATTACAGTTGACGTTTCAGGCCAAGACCCTTCAGCAGATCCAGCTGAAGTATGGCTGAATTATCTCAAGTATGAAACTTCCTTCTCTGATTCAATAGCAAAGATCTATGCTGCTGACATCACAGATCACTAGAAAGGGCACAAGTCTTCTAACATTTTATGTTACTTGCAAAGAGAGGAGAATTCATGTTAACAGAAGAACTCGTGAAAAAAAATTACTCGGGGCTTTTCAGGAATTTTTTCCCCTAAACTAATATGAGGCATGGATGGATTAATTATATACCGGATTTTCCAGTAAATACATATCATATGAAGCACTGCAAAATGAGCCATAAATGGGTTCCCAACCATTTTTATGCCATAAACCAATACCACTAAGCAAGGTGTCCATGAACTCCAGTTGGGAACCCATGTTCTAGAAGAAATCAGGAAGTTATATGGAATATACATGCCTCCATAGAAGACAAGATGCACAGAAAGGAGCAAGAGAAACAAAATACTTTCAAGACTGTAAAGAAGATTTATCAACCAAGTTATATTTGCTAAAAGAAAATCCAATTAAGATCACCACTAACCTTCTGTTAAGTTCATCAAGATCCATTTTATTCAACTATTTCTACTGAGGCTATGTCTGCAAAATTCTGCAGATCCACAAAAAGGATAAACATTTTAACAACAGCATTTTTACCAGGCTAATATCCCCAGCACTGAATACTTAGCTGGCTCAGCGAGACAAGTGACATCATTTACATGCCTGTCATGATACCAGATTTCTGAAACATCCATGCCAAGCCTTTTCACGGGAAAAGATTCACAGGTGGACAGAGGACAAGACCCAAGGAGTGTTCTCAAATCTTTCTAGAACAGGTGTTTCCAACCTGTAGTCCACGACCCCTTGCTCAATACTACTGGTCCATGGCATAAAGTGGTTGCGAATCTCTGCTCATTAATGCAATTATCTAATCAGCCAATCATATAGAGTAACTCAATGCATAAAAGCATACGGACCTGGTCAAGAGGTTCAGTTGCTGATCAGACCAAATATCAGAATGGAGAAGAAATGTGATCTATAGTGACTTTGAAACAATTGCTGTAGCTAAATAGGGTGATTTTACCATCTCACTTGAATTTACAGAGAATGAGGTTTAAAAAAAAAAGTAAGTTGGTAGATCTGTGGGCGAAAACGCCTTGGTAATGAAAGTGGTTAGAGGAAAATAGGTTCCCAACTTTTTTTATGCCATAAACCAATACCATTTAGTTCAGCTTATTTCAAGCTGACAGGAAGGCGACAGTAGTTCAAATAACCACACAGTGGTGTACAGCAGAGCATCTCTGAATGCACAACATATCAAACCTTAAAGTGGATAGGTTACAGCAGAAGACTACCATGAACATGCACGCAGTGGCCACTTAATTAGGTACAGGAGGTACCTGATAAAGTAGTCACTGAATATAACTGAGCAAATCCTGATGAAAAGTCTCAGCCTGAAACGCTGACTATTTATTCATTATTACCATAGATGCGGCCTCACTTGCTGAGAACCTCCAGTATTTTGTGTTGCTCTGGATTTCTAGCATCTGCAGAATCTCGTGTTGAAAATGAATATTATTAACAACTTGAGCAGTTGCTAAAATTGCTAAAAAGTACCAGCTATTCTAACAAAAAAAATTGTGGAATAATGCTTTCAAATTCACCCCAATAGTGTTATAAATATCGGTGAGGAGAAATAAAGGGACAACTCTGCAATGTTGTTATGTCAAAAATAAACCTCATTCTGGTACAGTTTGGCTACCTAAATGATTCTGTGGGTTCCAAGTTTGAATACACTAACACAATTGAATGATTGTGCTGCATTCAGTATGACAGAAAATCATGCTGTTCTGAACCGAAGATAAGAAACCGCAGACACATGAAACCCAAAACACAAATACCTGAAGAAATCAACAGGTCAAGCAGTATCTGTGGAGAAAGAAACAGACCACGTTTCTAGTCAAGGACCCTTCATCAGAACAGGAAAAGTGGGAAACAAGCAGAACAGAGGAAGGTGGAGCGAACGTATGGAATGACTATGATGCAAAGCAAAGTTAAGAGGGAGTTGTGAGGAGAAGAAGGGATGATTATCAAAAAAGTGGTGGAGGAAGGGTTGAGCAAAAGTTTCTGAATAAAACTTCAGAGCTTGGATTGTTGCACAATAATGTCATTAATATTCATTTTAAACACACCAGGTTCTGTGGATGCTTGAATCCAGAGCAACACGCACAAAATGCCGGAGGAACTCAGCAGCTGAGGCAGCATCTATGGTAATGGATAAATAGTCAGCATTTCAGGCCGAGACCCTTCATCAGGATTTGCTTAGTTACACTCTATGGCCACTTTATTAGGTACCTCCTATACCTAATAAAGTGGACAGTGAATGGAGTTCATGGTCCTTGGCTGCTGTAGCTCATCCACTGCAAGGTTCGACAGGTTGTGCATTCAGAGATACTCTTCTACAAACCACTGCTGTAACATGTGGTTATTTGAGTTAATGTCACTTTCCTGTCAGTTTGAACCAGTCTGGCCATTCTGCAAATTATGTGTTGCTTCCCACATGCTGAAACATTATTGCCAATTTTCATGTTGTTCTCACTTTCACATGGTCCATGTCCAGTTTTTGCATAACGTTTCCTACATTGCTATTTCCTACTCAAGAGGATCGCCTTGGTACTAAATCCATTATAAACCCATCAGCACCCACTGCTATCTCTATATCCACTCTGTTTTCTGCAAGGACTCCCTTCCATTTTCAACAATTTCTGCATTTCCACTTCTTCTGCTCTGATGAAAGGACTTCCTTTTTCCTGTTAAGGGGGTGTTCTCTCTAATCACAGTTGATAAGATACCTACACTTCCACCAATACCACCTCTCTTCTGAACCATAACATGGATAGGGCTCTTCTTTTCTTAAAAATAAATGCTGGAAATATTCAGGTCAACCCACTTGTATTGGAAGAGAACAGTATTTCTACTTCAAGCATTTTTTGATTTTAAATTTCCTGCATTTACAACTTGTTCTAACTTTTTTCTTGTCCTCATCTTCTACTCCACTAGTCTCAAATTCAATAGATCTTACTCCATTTTCAACCTCCTCCAATGGGTTTGCTCCCAATAGCCTCTTCCTCCTTTCAGTAGTGAATATTCCTTTCATGAAACTAGTCATCTCTTCCATTTCCACCTACAGGTCCGGGAGAAGAGTTTTAAAAAAAAGAGTGCTTCATGGGGCTCAGCACATTAGCGACGGACCAATCAATTCACAATTCATTAGCAGGAGCAAATAAAAGTACAGTCGGCCTTCCTCATCCGCGGGGGATTGGTTCCGAGACCCCCCCACACACAGATACAAAATACGCGGATGCTCCCTTATTTAACCTGACTCAGTGCAGTGGTCTTCAGGACCCAGCGGAACCCCGCGTGGACATTAGGACCTGGCAGCGCAGCTCTGAATCCGCAGTGTTTCTGTTCATGAAAATAATCACGATCACGATTGAAAATAAGGTGGAAGTGATAAAGCGATCAGAAAGAGGTGAAATGCCATCAGTCATTGGAAAAGCGTTAGGCTACAGTCGGTCAATGAATGGAACAATTTTAATGGAGCATGTGAAAGGCCCTGCCCCGATAAAAGCTACATTACTAAGCAACGCAGTGGTTTAATTATTGAAATACGTATGTTTCTTAAGTGATTTATATGCATAGAAAGGTAAAATATGTACTATATACTAAGAAAAACGTCTGACTAACTGACGTTAAATAATTCCAGGTGTACCTGTTCCGACTTCAAATCCGACTTAAAGACAGACTCAGGAATGGAATTCATTCATAACTTGGGGACTGCCTGTACCTTCAAGTCATTTCTAGATAACTTATAATACCTAATACAATGTAAATACTGTGTAAATAGCTGTTATACTGTATTGTTTAGGGAATAATGACAAGAAAAAATAGTCTGTACATGCTCAAACAACCAGTGCTGGAGAGAGAACTTCTGGGTTTTCCCGATCCGCAGTTGGTGGAATCCATAGATGCGGAATCCGCGGATAAGGAGGGCCGACTGTATAGCAAGGCCAAGCAGAGTAGCTATTGTGTGAGTGGACCAGTGTAGGAATGGGAACTTGAGGCATTGGCCATTGTGGTTCCTGGTGACCACATCTGCAGCCAAGTGTTGACTGCTCGAGGAATTTCAGCTTCAAACACTGCAGCACATCAGGGAGGGGGAGAGTTACCTGGATTCTCTGTTTCAGGAGGTAGTCACACTCCCTTTTTATTAGCTGCCTGAAAATCAGTCTGTGGTTAGGGACAAGAGAGTGTGACTGTGAGTGAGGTGGTTAGTGGGATCCAAGAGACTGCTGGAAGAGCCTTTGCCCTGGAGTTCCATGAGGCGGCGCGGCATGGCAGCAGCGGCCTTTCAGACCTGGTGTTACTTTAATTTAATTTTCTATTTTAAGTCTGATACACAATTGTCGATTAGGGCACATGGATAACAGAGCAGTTATCTACCATCGCCAGATACTACTACAATACAGAGATCACCCAAAAACAAACCTTCACAAAGATCTGCTAGTTGAATTACGTGACGTTGGCTTGCTGAGGGGAACGGGCCTACATTCCTCGGACTCGCCTGATGCTGGTAGCCGGAGATGGAGACATCAAAAGCGATGTGCGAGGAAGCAGAAGCGAGGCAAACGGGCAGGGTCTGTGCCAGGCTAAAAGCAAACCCTAGCCGGCCAGCTCTCCCGTCCATTCTGCTCTCCAATGTCCGCTCCCCGGGCAATAAAATGGACTACATCCGACTCCAACGTAATGCTCGGCGGGAGTACAGAGTTTGCTCCGCATATGTCTTCACAGAGACATGGCTCACTAATGGGATTTCAGATGCTGCCATCCAGCTAGACGGGCTAGCCTTGTTTCGAGCAGGCAGGGATGCAGCTCTCTCCGGTAAGACTCACAGTGGTGGTGTGTGTATTTACATCAACACGGAATGGTGTAAGAACTCTGTACTGGTTTCCAGACACTGCTCATCACTAGTGGAGTTTGTGACTGTTAGATGCAGACCATTTTATTTGCCACGGGAATTCACCTCTGTCCTGATATTCGGTGTCTACATTCCCCCAAGCGCTAATACTAAGGAGGCGCTCTGTGAATTGTACGGGGCTATTAGCGAACTGCAGAACGCACACCCTGATGGTCTGTTTATTGTCGCCGGTGATTTTTACCACGCGAACCTTAAGTCAGTGCTCCCCAAATTCCATCAGTATATGGACTTTGCAACGAGGGGGGAAGAACGTGTTGGACCTGGTTTACTCAAACATCCCAGACGCGTACCGGGCAGAGCCCCGCCCCCACCTTGGTTACTCAGACCACATCTCTGTTATGCTAATCCCAGCATACGTCTAGACCGCTTGTCAGGCGCTCCAGACCAGTTCAGATGCAGGTGAAAACCTGGTCAGTGGGAGCCATCTCTGCTCTTCAAGACTGCTTTGAGCACACTGATTGGCACATGTTCAGGGAGGCTGCAACCGATGGCGACTCTACCAACTTGGAGTACACAGCATCAGTGACCAGCTACATCAGCAAGTGCATTGACGATGTTACTCTGTCCAAGACCATAACTATACCCGCTAACCAGAAGCCATGGATGACCGCAGAGGTGCGTGCGCAGCTGAGGTCCCGCAACTCCGCCTTCAGAGCAGGTGACAAGGCAGCTCTAACACCAGCAAGAGCCAAACTGTCCCGAGCCATCAGAAGGGCAAAGCGTGCACACGCCCAGCTAATCCACAGCCACTTCCAGGACAGCGGTGACACGCGGCGCATGTGGAAGGGCATCCAGGACATCACCAATTACAGGACAACATCACCTGACTGTGCAGGTGATGCCTCCCTCCCAGATGTGCTGAATAACTTCTACGCCCGGTTTGAGGCGGAAAATGACGTGGCGGCGAGAAGTCCACCCCTCCTACAAATGACCAGGTGCTGTGTCTCACTGTGGCTGATGTGAGAAGAACCCTGTGCAGGGTCAACCCATGGAAGGCTGCTGGACCAGACAACATCACTGGTAGAGTGCTCAGAGGATGTGCAGACCAGCTAACAGATGTTCTCACTGACTTCTTCAACATGTCCCTGAGCAGCGCCACCATTCCAACGTGCTTCAAGGCTGCCACCATCGTCCCTGTGCCGAAAAAGTCTTCAGTGTCCTGCCTAAATGACTACCGTCCCATTGCACTTACATCCATCATCATGAAGTGTTTCGAGAGGCTCGTCATGAAGCATATCAAGACCCTGCTGCCCCCCTCACTGGACTCCCTGCAGTTTGCGTACCGTCCCAACCGCTCAACAGATGACGCCATTGTCACCACTCCCCACCTGACCCTAACCCACCTGGACAAAAAGGACACATATGTTCGGATGCTGTTCATAGACTTCAGTTCAGCATTCACCACAATCATCCCTCAGAAGCTGATTGGAAAGCTGAGCCTACTGGGCCTGAACACCTCCCTCTGCAACTGGATACTAGACTTCCTGACTGGGAGACCTCAGTCAGTCCGGATCGGGAGCAGCATCTCCAACACCATCACACTGAGCATGGGGACTCCCTAGGGCTGCGTGCTAAGTCCACTGCTGTTCACTCTGCTAACCCACGACTGTGCTGCATCACACAGCTCAAACCATATCATCAAGTTCGCCAATGACACGACCGTGGTGGGTCTCATCAGCAAGAACGACGAGTCAGCTTACAGAGAGGAGATGCAGTGACTAATGGACTGGTGCAGAGCCAACAACCTGTCTCTTAATGTGAACAGAACAAAAGAGATGGTTGTTGACTTCAGGAGGGCACGGACCGACCACTCCCCGCTGAACATCAATGGCTCCTGGTAGAGATCGTAAAAAGCACCAAATTTCTTGGTGTTCACCTGATGAAGAATCTCACCTGGTGCCTCAACACCGCCTCCAAAGCAAAGAAAGCCCAGCAACATCTCTACTTTTTGCTAAGGCTGAGGGAAGTCCATCTCCCACCCCCCATCCTCATCACATTCTACAGGGGTTGTATTGAGAGCATCCTGAGCAGCTGCATCGCTGCCTGGTTTGGAAATTGCACATCTCGAATCACAAGACCCTGCAGCGGATAGTGAGGTCAACTGAGAAGATCATCGGGGTCTCTCTTCCCGCCATTACGGGCATTTACACTACACGCTGCATCCACAAAGCAAACAGCATTATGAAGGACCCCATGCACCCCTCATACAATCTCTTCTCCCTCCTGCTGTCTGGGAAAAGGCTCCGAAGCATTCGGGCTCTCACAACCAGACTATGTAACAGTTTCTTCCCCCAAGCTATCAGACTCCTCAATACCCGAAGCCTAGACTGACACCTTGCCCTATTGTCCTGTTTATTATTTATTGTAATGCCTGCACTGTTTTTGTGCACTTTATGCAGTCCTGCGTAGGTCTAGTGTAGCTTTCTCTGTGTTGTTTTTTTTAAACATAGTTCAGTCTAGTTTTTGTACTGTGTCATGTAACACCACAGTCCTGAAAAACATTGTCTCATTTTTACTATGTACTGTACCAGCAGTTATGGTCAAAATGACAATAAAAGTGACTTGACTTGATTTGAGTTTGTCCAACAGGTCTGAGATTCTTGCCCTATGTGGATGAGAGTGGGGGCTGTTGGAAAGATGAGCAACCTAACTGTGGCACGATAGTTCAGGGAGCCATTCAAGAGGATGGAGAGAAATGTAGTGGTTATTGGGGATAGTATAGTCAGGGGAATAGACTAGAGTCCTCTGTCATGAGGACAGAGTGTCCCGAAGGCTGTGTTGCCTGCCTGGTGATCTGCAGAGGAATTTGCAGTGGGAGGGGGAAAGATCCAGTTGTTGTGGTCCATGTGGGTACCAACGACATAGGCAGAATGAGGAAAGAGGTTCTGCTGAGTGAATTACAGCAGCTAGGGACTAAACTGAAAAGCAGGACCAGAAAGGTGGTAATCTCTGGATTACTACCTGAGCCATGTGCAAACTGGCATAGGGACAAGACTAGAGAGTTAAATGCGTGATTCAAGGTTTGCTGTGGGAGAAGTGGGTTTGAATTCATTGGAAATTGACAGCACTATTGGGGAAGGAGGGAGCTGTTCCAATGGGATGGGCTCCACCTGAACTGTGATGAGACTTGGATCCATGCAAATGACATAACTAGGGCTGTGGATAGGGCTTTAAACTAAATAGTGGGGGGAGGGGTTCAAATAGATTGGAGAAGTATGGATAAAGTAAAAGAGTAAAGTATGGATAAAGATAAAGTACAAGCAAAAGATAAAAAAGAGAAAAGTAAGAGTGGAGTAAAGAAAAGTCAAGTGCAAAAGAGAAAAAGATTACAAGATTTTTAAAGCACAATGAGTGTCAAGGCTCTTTATTTGAATGGCTGTAGTATTCAGACAAGGTCAGTAAACTTGTGGCACAAATCAGTACAATTTAGTGGCCATTACAGAAACATGGTTGCAGGCTGGAGAGGGTTAGGAATTAAATATCCAAGGATATCAGGTAATACAGAAGATTAGGCAGGAAGGTAGGGTAGCACTCTTAATTAAAGATTTAAAGATGAGATCAGTGCAATAGTGTGAGACGATATAAGATCTAAGGAGCAGAATGTTGAATCCATTTGTGTGGAGATTAAAAATAGTAAAACGGGGGGGGGGGGGGGGGGGGGGAATCACCGGTGGGAGTTATCGACTACCAAATAATAACATTACAGTGGCACAGGCAATGAACAGAGAAATATCTGAGGCATGTAAGAATGGAACAGCAGATATCATGAAAGACTTTAAGACTTTAACTTGCACATAAATTGGATGAATCAAGTTGGTCCAGGCAATCTTGAGGACTTCATAGAATGCAACTGTGATGGCTTTCTTGAAGAGGATGTTACTGAACCTACAAGGGAACGTGCTATCTTAGATCTGGTCCTGTGCAATGAAACAGGTAAAATTAGTGATCTTGTAGTTAGGAACCCTCTTAGAAAGAGTGATTACAGTATGATTGAGTTTCTCATACAAATGGAGGTTGCAATAGTTTGATCTAAAACCAGTGTATTATGCCTAAACAATGGAGACTACAAAAGTGATGAGGGAGGATTTGGCTAGTGCAGACTGAGAACACAAGCTATATGGTGGGAAGTTGAGAACAGTGGAAGACTTTCAAAGAGATTTTTCACTGTGCTCAACAAAAGTACATTCTAGTTAAAAGCAAGGGCAGTAAGGGTGGGATAACTAAGGAAATAAAAGAAAGCATCAAACTAAAAGCTCATACGTACAAAGTCGCCAAGAGTATTGGGAAATTGGAAGATTGGGAAAACTTTAAAAAGCAACAAAGAACAACTAAGCAAGCAATAAAGGAAGGGAAGATAGATTATGAAAATAAACTAGTACAAAATATAAAAATTGAGAATAAAAGCTTTTATAATTATATAAAGCAGAAAAGGGTGGCTAAAGTGAACAAAGGTCCCTTGAGGACGGGAAGGGGGAAACTGATATTGGGAAATGAGGGAATGGCAGAGGCTTTGAATGTCTATTTTGTGTTGGTCTTCACAGCGGTGTCTAACATGTCAAATGGAGATGTTATGGATGCAATGGGAGGTGGGGGCTAAATATAATTGATGGGTCTGAAAATAGATAAGTCTCCTGGTCCTGATGGAATGCATCCCAGGGTACTGAAAGAAATGGCTTTGATGAACAGTAGAGGCTTTGATGATAATTTACCAAAATTCTCTGGATGCTGAGCAGCTCCCAGCAGATTGGAAGACGGCAAGTGTCATGCCACTGCCCAAAAAAGGATGTAGGCAAAAGGCAGGTAACTATAGGCCAGCTAGTTTAACGTCTGTAGTTGGGAAAATACCTGAAGCTATCATTAAAGAATAAATAGCGAAGCACCTAGAAAGAAATGGATCATCAGGCAGACACAGCATGGATTCAGCAAAGACAGTTCCTATTTGACAAACTTACCAGAGTTCTTTGAGGATATAATGAGCACAGTGGATAGAGGGGAACAAATAGACATTACTAACTTTGATTTCCAGAAGGCGCTCAATAAAGAGCTGCATAAAAGACATAGATAAAATAAGGATGCATAGAGTTGGGGGTGATGTATTAGCATGGATAGAGGATTGCTTAATTAATATAAAGCAGAAAGTTGGGAAACATGGGTATTACTCTGGTTGGCAATCAGTGGTGAGCAGTGTGCTGCAGGGGTCAGTGCTGGGCCCATAACTTTTCATGATATACATTAATGATCTGGAAGAGGGGACCGAGTATAGTGTATCCAAGTTTGCTAATGTGACTAAATTGAGTGGAAAAGCAAATTGTGCAGAAGATATGGAGAGTCTGCAGAGAGATAGGTTAAGTGAGTGGGCAAGAGTCTGGCAAATGGAGTACAATGTTGGTAAATGTGAGGTCATCCACTTTGGAAGAAAAAATGGAAGAGGAGATTATTATTTAAATAGTAAAAAAATGCAGCAAGTTGCTGTGCAGAGGGACTTGGGAGTCCTTGTGCATGCATCAGAAAAAACTGGTTTGAGGTGCAGCAGGCTGTCCAAAAGGCAAATGGAATGTTGGCCTTCATTGCTAGAGGGATTGAATTTAAGGGCAGGGAGGTTATGCTGCAACTGTACAAGTTGCAGACTGCATACTGTATACTGCACCTATAGTATTGCATGCAGTTCTGATCTCCTTATTTGAGAAAGGATATACTGGCTTTGGAGGCTGTGCAGAGGAGGTTCACCAGGTTGATTCCAGAGATGAGGGGGTTAAACTACAAGGGGAGATTGAATAGCCTGGGGCTGTACTTGCTGGAATTCAAAAGAATGGGAGGATATCTTGTAGAAACATAAAATTATGAAAGGCATAGATAAGACAGAGGCAGGAAAGTTGTTTCCACTGGTAGGTGAGACTAGAACTAGGGAACATAGCCTCAAGATTTGGCGGGGGGGGGGGGGGGGGGAGGGGAGTAGATTTGGGACAGAAATGAGGAGGAACTGCTTTTCCTAAAGAGTGGTGAATCTGTGGAATTCTCTGCCCAATGAAGTAGTGGAGGCTACCTCAGTAAATATAAAAGCAAGGTGGATAGATTTTTGCATAGTAGGGGAATTAAAGGCTGTAGGGGAAAAAGTAGATACCTTCAAAGGTATTCCTTCTGTTCTCTACACTCTTCCTGTAACTTAACGCATACTTGTACTCAGCACTGATGAAGAAACACTGGCTTGAATCTGGCTATTTTTTTCTCTCCTACTTTTAATTCTGCTGAATGCTTCCAATATTTTCAGTTTCGAACCATATTCTTAAGTTGGTTTGTACGTTAAAAATGGCAAATTTGCTAAGACTTGTGAAAACTTCGCACTCAGGCAAAACGTGATGGATCTGTGATAAAAAGCACAAAATGCACTGCCAGAAGATCTAAAGGGTATTATTGTTTGTTTTGTGTTCCTGTCTTTAACGCCAGGGCTCTGAAGGGGGAAGGGAAAAAGCTCTCTTAAAAAAACTTAAACGTCTTTATTATTTTAAATTGGCTAACCAGTGAGTTGGTGGCACTCTAGGAGAAACTGCACGAAGTATAAACCCTGATGGCACTTGCTGTGGAGTGAATAAACTGGGAGGTGGAAGTGGCAGAAACTGAATTGAAAACAATGTAAACGAACTGGGTCAAACCATACAATTTGACCACAATAGCAGCCTTCTGATAAAAGGTTAAAACAAAAAGGGTTTTGCTGCAAACAAATCCTGACTGAATTTTTTAACACTTCATATTTAATTTTTGGATGAATAATCACAATACAGTATAAATTTAGTTAACCCTGTATATTTGGAACTCCATAACTACTTATAATGAAAACAGATGTGTAGTATTTCATTTATCCCAAGGCTAGACTACCAATACAAAAGATCACTCTTCCAAAGTTCAGAATTCTGAAGGTCTTGTTTTATTTTATTTTATTTAGACATATAGCACAAACTAACGGAGATGGGAGTAGACTCTCACATGGTGGATTGGATAGTGGACTACTTGACAGATAGACCTCAGTATGTGCGGTTGGGAGACCGTAGGTCTGACACAGTGGTCAGCAGCACAGGAGCGCCACAGGGAACCGTACTCTCTCCGGTCCTGTTCACCCTGTACACATCTGACTTCCAATATAACTCGGAGTCTTGCCATGTGCAGAAGTTCGCTGATGACACGGCCATAGTGGGGTGTGTCAGGAATGGACAGGAGGAGGAGTATAGGAAACTGATACAGGACTTTGTGATATGGTGCAACTCAAACTACCTGCGTCTCAATGTCACCAAGACCAAGGAGATGGTGGTGGACTTTAGGAGATCTAGGCCTCATATGGAGCCAGTGATCATTAATGGAGAATGTGTGGAGCAGGTTAAGACCTACAAGTATCTGGGAGTACAGTTGGACGAGAAGCTAGACTGGACTGCCAACACAGATGCCTTGTGCAGGAAGGCACAGAGTCGACTGTACTTCCTTAGAAGGTTGGCGTCATTCAATGTCTGCAGTGAGATGCTGAAGATGTTCTATAGGTCAGTTGTTGAGAGCGCCCTCTTCTTTGTGGTGGCGTGTTGGGGAGGAAGCATTAAGAAGAAGGACGCCTCACGTCTTAATAAGCTGATAAGGAAGGCGGGCTCTGTCGTGGGCAAAGTACTGGAGAGTTTAACATCGGTAGCTGAGCGAAGGGCGCTGAGTAGGCTACGGTCAATTATGGAAAACCCTGAACATCCTCTACATAGCACCATCCAGAGACAGAGAAGCAGTTTCAGCGACAGGTTACTGTCGATGCAATGCTCCTCAGACAGGATGAAGAGGTCAATACTCCCCAATGCCATTAGGCTTTACAATTCAACTGCCAGGACTTAAGAACTTTTTTTAAAGCTATTATTAATGCTTTTTGAGTTAGTGATTTAGATGCATATCATATTATTACTGAGTTAAGTATTGTATGTAATGAGTTTTTGCTACAACAAGTGTATGGGACATTGGAAAAAATGTTGAATTTCCCCATGGAAATAAAGTATCTATCTATCTATCTATAGCGTGGAACAGGCCCTCCAGGCCCAATGAGCTGCACCACCCAGCAACCCACCGATTTAACCTACCCAATTGTCACAGGACCAATTAACCTACCAACTGGTACTTTTTTTGGAACTGGAGAAAATTCAGAGTTTTCAAAACCTGCACATTTCATGTCCTGAAATAGCTGTACAGTGATGCACACTTTAAAATCTCTAGAATGTAGTTACCGTAAGTTATTTAGCCACAGTACTGGGAAAAAGAAATAATTGAAGTTGGGTTTAATCATAAAGTATGCACCATGCTAGGTCAGCAGCTTGCCCCATTGATGTGGGTCTCACACTGTAGAGGACGCTATCAACAGTAAATGGGCAAGGATCACAAATAACACTACCCTTCACTGTTCTGAAGCTGGACAGCAAATGCCATGAACAAATTGCTTTGCTTTCATTTGCATGTCCACCCCACATAAAAGCAGGAATTCACATTTAACTTTCCACATTAGTTCTTAAGATTCTTGAGATTTTTTTTAAAAACAGAACTTTACAATTGGGTACAAGAAAGCAATCCCAGAAAAACATACAGTACAGGGAAATAACTTGCATACTTGTGTTTGCAACATCAATTTCATTATACACATAGGGCTTATTTAAAGACTTAAGAGACACAAGAAATTGCAGATGCCAGAACGTGGTGCAAAAAAAAATCACACTGCTGGAGGAACTCAGCGGGACAGGGAGCATCTGTGGAGGGAAGGTGGTCTGTTTCAGGTCGAGACCTGGTATTAGGATGTAATAAAGCAATGAGGGGGAGGGGGAGGCTGGGTCTAGAAGACAATAGGTGGAATGCGGTGCAGAGGGAGATATTGGGTGGCTGGAGCCAAGTAGGGGATGTTGAGGGTAGAATCAGATACAGTGGCTAATGGTTGATAGGTAGAGACAGATGAAATGGGGGGGGGGGGGGCGAACAGGAAAAAGAAAAAGAGTGGGAGGGCCAGTTGGAGCTATGTGAGGGGTGAAGGGTGGAAGTAGAGACAGAGACTGAAAAGTGATAAGTTGAAACAAGAGGCTGCTGATACTGGAATCTTGTAAGGATAAGGAAGAGATGAAGGGCAGATGAAACCATTTCACAGAAACCAAGAGAGAGGAATGAAGACAGAAAGAAGAAATATTAGATTTATTTGTCACACGTACACTGAAACATAGTGAAATGTGCTGCTGGCATCAACCACCAACACAATCCGAGGATTGTGCTGGGGGCAGTCTGCAATTGTTGCCACAACACCAGCACCAACACAGCATGCCCATAAGTTATTAACCCTAACAATTTGTTTTTGGAATGTGGCAGGAAACCACAACACCCAGAGGAAACCAAAGCAGTCATTAGGACAACATACAAACTCCTTACAAACAGCAACAGGAATTGAACCCCATTCGATGATTGTTGCCATTAACTGCTATGCTACTGTGCAAAAGTAATGATTTAGCGTTATTTGTCACATGTACATCAATGTTTAACATAGGGTAAAATGTGTCATTTTGCATTGAAGATATGTCAAGGTAGCATGTCCTTGACTCATATGCCGTTGGAATACAGGAGGAAACCAGAGTACCCAGAGGAATCTCACACGTTCACAGAAAGAACATACAAGTTCATTTCAAGTAGTGGTGGGATTTGAATCCCGATCTTACAGTTGACGCTGTAAAATGTTACAGTTACTGCTGCACTACTGTGCTGTCACAAGGAATGTGGGTTACCCAATGTTCATACCAATGGGTTGTAAAGCATCTAAGTAAAAGATGAAGTGCTCTTCTGCTAGCTTGCTTTGGAAAAGGAAGCGAAGGAAGCTGAAATGGGAAGGGGGCTTGCAAACAAGAGGTCAGGGTGGACAGTGCAAACACAATGTAGGGGTGCCGCAAAATCGACACCCAGACTGACACAGAGGAGACAAAGTTGAAGGAGGTGCATGTGAATCTTTGTTTAACCTAAAAAGGCTGCTTAGATCTCTGGATGGTTGCGAGGGAGTTGGTTTACAGACAATTGTTGCATCTCCTACAGTTGCAGGAATGAGTGGGGGATTAGGAAAGTTGGGTGTGTGAGCAAACCAGGGAGTCATGGGGAAAGTGGTCCCTGCAGAAAGCAGAAAGAGGCGGGGAGGGCAAGATGTGGCTGGTAGTCGGATCCCATTGCAGTTGACAAAAACGATGAAGGATGAAATGAACAGGCTGGTAGGGTGAAAGGCCAGGAGTGAGGGAACGTAATCTTTGTGCATTTGGGGTTGTATAAAGTAGGAAGTAGTAAGAAGACAGGGAAATGGAGGAAATGCAGGCAAAGGTTCTAACAGCCATAATAGAGGGGAAGTCACATTTCCTGAACAAAGAGGGCATTTCAGATGTCATGTGGTGGAAAGGCTCATGTTAAAAATAAAATGTGGTAAGAAACAGAAACTGAGCGGAAAAGGAAGGAGTCCTTACAATGGACAGGGCGGGAGGAGGTGCAATTAAGGTAGCTGTGAGAGTCAGTGGGCTTGTAGCAAATGTCAGTCAATAGTTGATAAGATTATCACCTAGACATCCATGGTGATAATTGGAATTTGTCAAAATGGTGAGACTATGAGAGATATCTTGGATGTAGGTGGGAGGGGACAGGACATGGGAAGATAGGATAGTGTCAAGGTGAGGATACAAATTGAGTAGGGCAAGAGCAGACAGAACCAATTGACCTAACTAGGACAGTCCTGCTTGTGGATCTTGGTTGTGAACAGTACAGAGTCTGGGCACTATCAAGTTGGAGGCTGTAAAGGGGGCAATATCCTGATGTGATAAGATAATGCCTTCCTTAATCAATCTTTAGATGAATTCACTACTCCATATCATCACAGTAATGCTCATTACAATAGGATTATGAAATCCTAAGGACTTTCTACAAGGGCACAATTGAGAGCATCCTGGCTACATCACTACCTGGTATGGGAATTGTAATTCCCTCAATTACAGGACTCTGCAGAGAATGGTGTGGACACCCAGCTCATCTGTAGATGTGAACTTCCCACTATTCAGGGCATTTACAGAGACAGGTGTGTAAAAAGGGCCCAAAGGATCATTGGGGACCCAAGTCACACCAACAACAAACTGTTCCAGCTGCTACCATCTGGGAAATGGTACCGCAACATTAAAGCCAGGACCAACAGGCTCCGGGACAGCTTCTTCCACCAGGCCATCAGACTGATTAATACACGCTGATACAATTGTATTTCTATGCTATATTTACTACCCTGTTGTACATTTATTACAAACTACTATAAATTGAACACTGCACATTTAGATAGAGACATAATGTAAAGATTTTTGCTCTTCAGGTATGTGAAGGATGCAATAAGTCAATTCAATTAAATGATTAAGCTTTTTTAAAAATTTGCTTTAAAAGATCTAAAATAACAAAATTACAATGGTTTCAATTTGAGATTGGAGAGCGAGGCTGAGAGCATGATAACAAAAAGAGAAAAGGGAATGACATGCTGTTCTGAGCCATTGGGTGGACAGAAAGCAGCATGTCGAACTGATGGCTGATTTTCAATCGAAAGCAGTAAACCCCAGACATTTTATCTAACCAAAGACGGTTCTTCACTACATCACTTTCACTGAATATCTGCCTTCCACTGTTTTTTTTTTTAAAAACACCCATTGATAGAACTGAAGCTTACTTCTGGCTGTCAAGGTCAAGTCCACTGTCTTTACTCACATATCAGTTTCAGAATTTGATGGTAGATAGATGCGGGGTACTACGGAGATACAGTCCATCTTCCAAGGCAACAAGGTAGAATGCAGGGGAATAAAGTACATGCAGAAAACAAGGTATATTTTATATACCTCAGCAGAGTCCTAAAGAAGGGGACTGTTTATTTCCACAGATGCTGCCTGGCCTGCTGAGTTCCTCCAGCATTTTGTGTGTGTTCCTTTGGATTCCCAGCATCTGCAAACTTTCTCATTTTCATATTTTATATATAACATTTTCATTGAAAATTTGAGTGCCATTCACATTAGAGGAGGAGGAAAGATGGTGCCAGCAGATTTTGCTGATCCAGGCGACTTCTTCCAGTTCATCCACGAAACAACTTGTTCTTATATTTCTTATGTCTTTCCTTTCTTTTCAAAGTGGTTGGGTATCAGAGTCGGTGAGCTACAGATCAAATTACAGTTCTTGGCAGGCAGTGGGTTCCCAGACCGATCGAGAGTATGCGGCCTAGGAAATCTCCAGGAAAGTCCTGGAAGACGTATGCCCTTGGGAGTAGCCCCATGGATGACCCAGTTTTGCCGAATGAAGTGTAGTGGGAGACTGAAACGTTGAGATAGTAGGCGATGTGTTTGTTAATCGCCAGCTGCTGTCAGAAGAAGATCCCTCACACTCTCTCTCTCTCTCTCTCTCTCTCGATGGAGAGTGAGAGCCTGTTGGCCCTTCAGATAGGAGGGCTTGGAGAAGCGACACTGTAGGTTATAACATGGGAGCAACGGGCTCCTGGTCTTCACTCTTGCTGCAGGAGCAATTTCTCTTTCCCTACCTGGAGAGAGAGAGAGCCTGTCTGAGATACTGAAGTGCTGGGTTATGGATTATAGTTTTGATGGACTCTGGATAAAGGTCTCTTTGGAGGCTTTTGCTTTTATGGTGGGATGGTCGGGGGGAGGGAGGAGCTGGTCGGTACTTCTGCTGGCAGGAGTGGGGGGAGGTGTTGACACTTTTGCTGCTGCTGCTGCTTCTGCAAAGGGTGGGGGGAGGGAGGGTTTCAGGGCTTCCACGTTCCATCATTCATTCTATGAGGTCACTTGTTTCATAGATGTCTATGAAGAGTATGAATTTCTGGCTGTATACCGTATACCGGATTGGATAGTGGACTACTTGACAGATAGACCTCAGTATGTGCGGTTGGGAGACTGTAGGTCTGACACAGTGGTCAGCAGCACAGGAGCGCCACAGGGAACCGTACTCTCTCCGGTCCTGTTCACCCTGTACACATCTGACTTCCAATATAACTCGGAGTCCTGCCATGTGCAGAAGTTCGCTGATGACACGGCCATAGTGGGGTGTGTCAGGAATGGACAGGAGGAGGAGTATAGGAAACTGATACAGGACTTTGTGATATGGTGCAACTCAAACTACCTGCGTCTCAATGTCACCAAGACCAAGGAGATGGTGGTGGACTTTAGGAGATCTAGGCCTCATATGGAGCCAGTGATCATTAATGGAGAATGTGTGGAGCAGGTTAAGACCTACAAGTATCTGGGAGTACAGTTGGACGAGAAGCTAGACTGGACTGCCAACACAGATGCCTTGTGCAGGAAGGCACAGAGTCGACTGTACTTCCTTAGAAGGTTGGCGTCATTCAATGTCTGCAGTGAGATGCTGAAGATGTTCTATAGGTCAGTTGTTGAGAGCGCCCTCTTCTTTGTGGTGGCGTGTTGGGGAGGAAGCATTAAGAAGAAGGACGCCTCACGTCTTAATAAGCTGATAAGGAAGGCGGGCTCTGTCGTGGGCAAAGTACTGGAGAGTTTAACATCGGTAGCTGAGTGAAGGGCGCTGAGTAGGCTACGGTCAATTATGGAAAACCCTGAACATCCTCTACATAGCACCATCCAGAGACAGAGAAGCAGTTTCAGCGACAGGTTACTGTCGATGCAATGCTCCTCAGACAGGATGAAGAGGTCAATACTCCCCAATGCCATTAGGCTTTACAATTCAACTGCCAGGACTTAAGAACTTTTTTTAAAGCTATTATTAATGCTTTTTGAGTTAGTGATTTAGATGCATATCATATTATTACTGAGTTAAGTATTGTATGTAATGAGTTTTTGCTACAACAAGTGTATGGGACATTGGAAAAAATGTTGAATTTCCCCATGGGGATGAATAAAGTATCTATCTATCTATCTATACATTCTCTGATATTAAAGGAACCCAAATCTAAATCATATCACTAACACCAGCCACTTCCCAGCAGCCAATTGTGAACTCGCCCCCCCCCCATGTTGTGACCCATCTGTAAGGTGCCAAGACCTCAGCTGACACTCAAATTCTCCTGTCCTTGTTTACTTCTTCAGTTTTAACCCTAAGCCCAAGACACACAACCTTCTGAGGCAGCGATGGAAAACTGCACACTTTAACAGACAAGGCCATTAATACTTCACATAATGTTCTGTGCCTAATATGCAATAGAATTTCTAGAAAGGCTGCCCACATAAAAATGTATTGCCATCCCATATCTTGTTGGTTTAGAATTTGAGGTGCACAATAATTTTTTCGTTTCAGTTTTTTGTTTGACATAATCCTAAAACTGTGCCATTACCTTTATTAGCAACAATGCAAATAATCTGAGTACAGGAAAATATTCAATTATTTTTACCCTCGAACCCTGCACCATGGCGTCATGGTCATAGCTAGAGGTTTTTGGATTTCTACAAATATTACTAAATGAAACAAACTTTCATGTGTTAAGACTCATATAAAACATTCAAAAAAGGAAGTTAGCAGTGTTGTGGTGTCTATAAGTAGCTTGAACAGAAACCTCATCATACTGACAAATCTGCAGTTAAATTTAAATTTCTTCCAGCTACCTATCTTACTGAAAACTTAAGCAATGAACCAAAAGACCATGGTATATGAAACTCACTATGCAAGGTCTGAAAATGTGCATCAACCTGTTCAGAGTAACACCCTTTTGCAAATATCAACTGATCATTATCTACCATATGCAGAATTGCTGCTTCCAAACAATGAAGTCAGCACTTTCACGAAAACTGGAAAATAAGCCTGCCCCTACAAGCAGCAGAATGAAATTTTTCCCTTTCCACAAATACTTCTAAAGGTCTGGAATCCTTGTATAGCTGTTCAAAGTCGTTGATTAACATGTGCATAAGCACCAACTAAAGTGGAAACGCAAACACGAGAAAATCTGCAGATGCTGGAAATTCAAGCAACACACACACACACACAAACTAAAGTGAAAACTTGTTTTGCAATATCAAAGCCTTACAACAAGATGTTTTATGCCCTTTCAACTTCAACTAGTTATAAAGCCCTTTCTCCCAAGCTAGCCATGTAAACATTTCTGACTGCATGTCCAATACTGCCCCTGCACTTCAGCTGAGGTCCTTAAATGACCAAAACAAACCAATACAACTTTGGAATCCAATGTCTGTAAAAGTAAGAGAGTTCTTATTCTGGTGGCTGGTGGGTATGCTTGATGTGACTATTAGAGTGGAATTTTCAACTCGTAGAAATCGGTTTTAAAGGATTTTTTGTTGATTTTTTTCCATCAAATGAACAATGACATTTGTGAGAGGAAAGAAAACTGGTGTAATGAAACAGTTTCTAATGTTTTTGTTAAATGGCAGTAATGGGATCTTATTTGAGAACTCAGTAGACTGTGATGGGCTATAAAGTTCATAAGATCACTGGTTAATTTTTAAGGTGTTCAACGACACCCCATTCTGTTCTAGGCCAAAAGTTATTGTGGCTGCTTCACTATGTCACAGATCTCTTAAAAATGCATTTTAAAATATGATTTTCCTTGTCCACTTATTTCACTTCCATCTTATTTCCCACCTTTGCCTTTACTTTTAGCTCATTTCTAAATCAAAATAATACTGGAAATCTGAATTTACTATGAAAATACTTAGAATTCTCTCCATCTGTGAGAAGACAAATGCCTTCATCTCATTGAACTTTAATGCTGTTTCTCCTTCCACTGAGATCTCAAACAAGATCAATATGCCTTTCACTGCCTTCATTTTTTTTAAAAAACAGTGGAAACACCAGTTTTCTTTCCTCTTACAAATATCACTGTTCATTTGAGAAAAAAAATTCAAACAATCCTTTAAAACCCATGTTCATGAGTTGAAAGTTCCACTAATGTAGTCATGTCAAACATAACCACCAGCTTAAATTCAGTATTTCCTCTTATCAAGCAGAATGGTATAAAAGTTTCATGCAATTAAGGACATGTTCATCCACTCCATCCAAGTTATTGTTTATGCTACAACACAAAGACCATGAAAGAATAAATTCCAAAAACAGTCTGAAAATGATCCCTTAAGTCACCAAAACTTGCAGCTTATTACATTGAACACAAACTCTTCCCATATATCTGTGTCTTAATAAAATTGCACAAAACAGGCCAAATGTCCAAAGTGAGGAACCAAATTTACACTTTCGTAGTTAGTCAAAAATTATTGAGTTTATTTATTTAGTGATACTGCACGGTACAGGCCCTTCGAGCCACACCACTCAGCAACCCCCAATTTAAGCCTAGCCTAATCATGGGACAATTTACACTAACTAATTAACCTATTAACCATATTAATTGAAAACCCACACATTCCATGGGAAGGACATACAGAGACACCTTACAGAGGATGTTGGAATTGAACTCTGACGCCTCAAGCTGTAACGGCGTCCCAATAACTGCTAAGCTACTGCAGCACTCTTTAAATTAATTTAAATCTGGTTGAAACATTTTTAGCATAATAAATAATCAGAGGATCATGGACCACTTTTATAAAGAATCTCGTTGATTTACCAGTAGATAGGGCCCTGAGAAAACTCAAAAAGACATACATGATGATAGCCTCATCGGAGAAAAAAAGCAAAGTGTTTTCCATGCATCCTACCTGATGGTGCCAGTGGGTGATGGGATAGGGCTGACCAAGTCAATGTTTGGATCAGGAATGTTAATCTTGAGCGGTGAGATCTGTGGGCAGAACGGACGGATAGGAGATACTGGCTGTTCTTCTTTGACCTCTTCTTTGCTATAAAGCGATGTAAAAGTAATCTTTATCACAGTGCTGGGGAAGCGAAACATACACCTACAAAGAAAAGGTAATACAAGGTCACTACAAAAAGGACAGATACTATAAAAATGCAGTAATAACATTAATGTAGCACATCAACCTATTAATGCTTCTTGCATAAGTAAGATGCAAATGACAGTATCCATTCAAAAGAGCAGCCTAGCAATTTGCTCTTCCAGAGTTGCGTGAACAAAGTGACTAGGACTATCTAAGTACACATACTATGGGCACAGTATTTCATTCTTTTGCACATCTGTCACATTCTTACAATTTCGCCAAGATCTATCTAAAAACATATTAATCTATCTTCCCTCCCTATGCATTACAATTAAATAATAATGTGTGGACATTTACCATTTATAACTTAGATTTCCAGATTTTAACGTTATTGTTTTTACAACTACAGTTGCAAGTAAGTTTGTGAACCCTTTGCAATTACCTGTTTCTTGCATTAATTACACATAAAATACGATTTGATCTTCATCCAAGTCACAATTATGGAGAAACATAATCTGCCTAAACTAATAACACACACAACTCTTGTATTTTTCATGTCTTTATTGAACACATTGTTTAATCATTCACAGTCCAGGTTGAAAACAGTGTGTGAACCCTTATATTTAGTAATTGATAGATCCTCCTTCAGCAGCAATAACCTCCACCAAACATTTCCTCTAGCTGCTATCAGACTTGCACAACAGCAAGAATGTACTTTAGACCATTCCTCCATTCAAAACTGTTTCAGGTCATCGACATTTCTGTGATACCTTACATGATAAACCCTCTTCAGGTCATGCTACAGCATCTCAATGGTTTTAGGTCTGGACTCTGACCTGGCCATACCAAAACACGAATTTTCTTCTTTTTTTTTTAATCATTCCATTGTTGATTTTCTCTTGTGTTTTGGATCATTGTCTTGTGCTTCATCTAACTTCTAATAAGCTTCAGGCGATGTACCACTACCCTGACATTCTCTTGTAAAATGTCTTGATATAATTTTGAATTCATTGTTCCCTCAACGATTGCAAGTTGTCCAGGTCCTGAGGCAGCAAAGAAGCCCCAAATTATGATGCTCCTTCCACCATGTTTCACAGATGGGATGAGGTTTTGGTGTTGGTGTGCAGTGCCCTTTTTCCTCCAAATGTACCAGTGTGCATTTCTGCCAAAATGTTAACTTTTGTCTCATCTGTCCACAGAACATTATCCCAGAAATGTTGTGGAACATCCAGGTGATGTGGCTCAAAGACTGGTGCGGGAGAAGTGGGTTTTGCTTCTTGGGACACTGGCACCAGTACTGGGACAGGAGAGAACTGTTCCGGAGGGACGGGCTTCACCTGAACCGGGCTGGGGTTAGTGTCCTGGCGAATCATATAACTAGGGCTGCAAAGAGGTCTTTAAACTAACTAGTGGGGGGGAGTATTCTAGAGAGCAAATAAATAAAAAGACAATGGAGAAGGTAATGGATGTAGGTAAAAGTGGAGGAATAAAAAGAGTGCGTCAGGAGGGGAAAGAATATACGGAGATAAGCGTAAAGTTGTACAAAAGGAATAGGTAGGAAATAAGTGTCAAACATATTTGAAAGTCCTTTATTTGAATGCACATAGTATTAGGAATAAAATTGATGAGTTGACGGTACAAATAATTACATATGGTTATTATATTGTGGCAATTACGGAAACATGGCTGCAGGGTGACCAGGACTGGGAATTAAACATACAAGGGTATTCGACAATTAGGAGAGACAGGCAAGAAGGAAAAGGAGGTGGGATGGCTATGTTAATAAAGCAAGAAATCACTGCAATAAAGCAAAATGATATTGGCTCAAAGGATCAGGATAACGAAACAATTTGGGTAGAAATAAGAAATAGTAAAGGGAAAAAAGCAGTGGTGGGAGTAGTCTATAGGCCTCCAAACAGCTGTAACTCAGTTGGTCGGAGCATAAATCAGGAAATAGTTGGGGCTTGTAATAAGGGAACAGCTATAATTATGGGGGATTTTAACTTTCATATTGACTGGACTAATCAAGTCGGACACAGCAGCCTTGAAGAAGAGTTTATTGAGTGTATTCGGGATGGGTTCCTTGAACAATACATTACTGAGCCGACAAGGGGGCAAGCAGTCTTAGATCTGGTCCTGTGTAATGAGACAGGACTAATAAAAAATGTCCTAGTAAAGGATCCCCTTGGAATGAGTGACCATAACATGGTCGAATTCCATATTCAATCAGAGGATGAGAGGGTTGGATCTCAAACAAGCGTACTGAGCTTAAATAAAGGAGACTATGATGGTATGAGAGCGGAATTGCTTAAGATGGATTGGGAAAATAGATTAAAGGGTAGATCGGTACTTGATCAGTGGTGTATATTTAAGGAGTTATTTTACAACTATCAAGAAAAATATATTCCACTGAAGAAAAAAGGGTGTAAAAGAAAAAATAGCTATCCGTGGCTAAGTAAAGAATTAAAGCAAAGTATACGACTAAAAAGAAAGTTATATAAGGTAGCTAAATCTAGTGGGAAGATTGAAGATCGAGAAGCTTTTAAAGATCAGCAGCAAATAACAAAAAGATTGATTAAGAAGGGGAAGATAGATTATGAAAGTAAATTGGCAAAAAACATAAAAGCAGATAGTAAGAGTTTTTATAGTTACATAAAAAGAAAAAGGGTGGCTAAAGTAAATGTTGGTCCCTTAGAAGATGAGACTGGGAAATTAATGGTAGGGGACATGGAGATGGCGGAAACGCTGAACAAATATTTTGTATCAGTTTTTACAGTAGAGGACACTCAAAATATCCCAACACTGGATAAACAGGGGGCTCTAGGGGGAGAGAAGCTAACTACGATTCAAATCACCAAGGAAATGGTACTTGATAAATTAATGGGACTGAAGGTGGATAAATCCCCTGGACCGGATGGCTTGCATCCTAGGGTCTTAAGGGAAGTGGCGGTCAGGATTGTGGATGCATTAGTGATAATTTTTCAAAACTCGCTGGACTCGGCAATGGTCCTGGCAGATTGGAAAAATGCTAATGTAACTCCTTTATTTAAAAAGGGCAACAGACAGAAGGCTGGGAATTATAGGCCAGTTAGCCTAACATCTGTGGTTGGCAAAATGTTGGAATCGATAATTAAGGAAACAGTAACAGGGCATTTGGATAAACATAGCTTAATAGGACAAAGTCAGCATGGCTTTACAAAAGGGAAGTCATGTTTAACAAATTTGTTTGAGTTCTTTGAGGACATAACATATAGGGTAGATAAAGGGGAACCAGTGGATGTGGTGTATCTGGACTTCCAAAAGGCATTTGACAAGGGTGGAGGATTAGCTTTCTAACAGAAAACAGAGAGTTGGGATAAATGGTTTATTCTCAGACTGGCAGTTGGTGACTAGTGGTGTTCCGCAGGGGTCGGTGTTGGGACCCCAACTCTTTACAATCTATATTAATGATTTGGAGAAAGGGACTAAGTGCAACGTATCGAAGTTTGCTGATGACACAAAGATGGGAGGGAGTGTAATGAGTGCGGAGGACACTGAAACCCTGCAGGGGGACATAGATAGGCTGAGTGATTGGGCAGACATTTGGCAGATGAAATATAATACTGACAAGTGTGAGGTCTTGCACTTTGGCAGGAAAAATAATAGAGCAAGTTATTATCTAAATGGAGAGAAACTGGAAAGTGCTTCTGTGCAAAGGGATCTGGGGGTCCTGGTGCAGGAAACACAAAAAGTTAGTATGCAAGTGCAGCAGGTGGTCAAGAAGGCCAATGTAATGCTGGCTTTTATTGCTAGGGGGATGGAGTATAAGAACAGGGAGGTCTTACTGCAGTTGTACCGGGTATTGGTGAGACCACACCTGGAGTACTACGTGCAGTTCTGGTGTCCATATTTAAGAAAGGACATACTGGCTCTCGAGGCAGTGCAGAGAAGGTTCACTAGGTTAATTCCGGGGATGGGTGGGTTGATGTATGATGAGAGGTTGAGTAGATTGGGACTCTACTCATTGGAGTTCCGAAGAATGAGAAGCGATCTTATTGAAACATATAAGATTGTGAAGGGGCTTGATCGGGTGGATGCGGGGAGAATGTTCCCAATGATGGGTGAAACTAGGACTAGGGGGCATAATCTTAAAATAAGGGGATGCCGTTCCAGGACTCAGATGCGGAGAAATTTCTTCACTCAGAGGGTAGTGGGGCTGTGGAATTTACTGCCCCAGAGAGCTGTGGAAGCTACTACACTCAATAAATTCAAAACGGAGATAGACATTTTCCTGGATAAAAATGGCATTAGGGGATATGGTGAGCGAGCAGGTAAGTGGACATGAGACTACGTTTAGATCAGCCATGTGATCTCCTGGACCAGTTTTCGATAGCCTGGATGGGTCGGAGAGAAATTTTCCAGATTTTTTCTCCTCAATTGGCAACTCGGTTTTTTTCCCCCCGGGTGATCACATGGGTTTGGGTGGGATGAATAATAAAATAAAATGGGCGGCATGGTGCCCTGTTGGTTGGCACTGTTGCCTTGTGGGATTCGGTGAAAACTAGAGTTAAGATTGGATCAGCCATGATCTTGTTGAATGGCGGAGCAAGCTTGAGGGGCCAATTGGCCTACTCCTGCTCCTATCTCTTATGTTCTTATGTGATCTTTTGCAAGCCTGAGACATACAGCAATTTCTTTTTTTGAGGGCAGTGGTTTTCTCTGTGGTGTCTTTCCATGAACACTATTCCTGTTCAGTGATTTTCTTATAGTCCACAAAAGAACAGAGACTTTAGCAAGTTTCTGCAGGTCTTTTGTTGTTACCCTTGGTTCTTTTTCACTTCCTTCAGCATTCACATTGTGCTCTCAGCATGAACTTTGCAGGACGGCCCACTCCTAGGAAGAGTAGCAACAGCATTGAACTTCTTCCATTTGTAGACAATCTCCCTTACTGTGGACTGATGCACACGCAAGTCTTCAAAAATGCTTTGCAGCCTTTTCCAGTTTGATGCATCTCTACAATCCTCCTCCTAAGGTCCTCTGAAAGTTGTTTTGATTGAGGCATGGTGCACTGACAGATCTTTCTTGAGAAAAGCAGGCTCTGTCAGAAACTTAACACTGTGTCTTTTTTTTAAATTTAGGGCAGGGCACCTCTACAACCCAACCTCTTCTCATTAACTAGAACACCTGACTCCAAATAGCTTTGGTAGAAGGCATTACCCCAGAGGTTCATATACTTTTTTGAACCTAAACTGTGATTGTTTAAATGGTGTATTCAGTATTGATGAGAAGTAGTGCAATTGTTTGTGTGTTATTAGTTTAGGCAGATAATCGTGTCTATTATTGTGACAGATGAAGATCAGACTACATTTTAAAAGTAATTAATGCAGAAAATCAGGTAATTGCAAAGGGTTCACAAACTTTTTCTTGCAACTGTATATAGCAGTTAAAGCACAACAAGTGTGCAGTGAGTAAACAGGAAAGAAATGTGACCTTGATTACCAGCAGATGTTGAGCTCTGGATTTTGTGCCACAGAATTTAAAATGTGTGTGCAATAAATGAGAATGTAATATGTTCACTTCAAGCCTTAAACAGCTGGTCACTTTTAATAATCAATACCTACACCAGGTCTCACCTAGACATCTTTCCCTCTCCTCCAGTTGCTGGGATCTCTCTCTACCTGACCCCTTTCTCCCTCTCAGTGATCTCCCTTCAGACACATGCCTGCAATTGGGACAATTCACCTGCAAATCTGTTTGTGTCAATCATTGTATCCAGAGCTCCCTGTGCAACCTCTACATCAGTAAGACTCAATGGAGACTGGGAAACCTCTTTGTTGAGCACTGTCACTCCATCCACCACAAAGGGCAGGATTTCCCGGTAGCCACCCATTTCAATTTGACTTCCCATTCTGTCATGTCAGTCCGTGGCCTCTCCTACTGCCATAGTGAGACCACACACAGGTTGGAGGGAGCAACAGTTCATATTCCATCTGGGTAGCCTCCAGTCAGTCGGCACGCACATTTAACTCTCTAACCTCTCGTAATTTCTCCCCTCTTTCCATTTCCAGTTCTGATTCCTCTCTCACCCATTGTCTTCTCCTCATCTGCCCATCAACCTCCCCCTAGTGCAGGAGTTCCTAAACTTTTTTTTTAGAATTCCATGGACCAATTAGAATGATGCTGTGAATGATGCCCAGTTTGGGAACCCTTGCTCTAGTGTCTCTCCTCCTCCTTTTTCTTCCATGGTCCACCGTTCTGTCTTATCAGATCCTATCTTCCTCAGCCCTTTACCTCTCTTCCACTTATCACCTCCTAATTTCTTACTTCTTCCCCCTTCACCCACCTTCCCCATCAGCTGGATTCATCTATCAGTCACCAGCTTGTACTACTTCCTCTTCCATCAACATCTTACCCTAGATTCTGCCCCTTCCTTTCTAGTCCTGATGAAGGGTCTCAGCCCGAAACATCGACTGTGTATTCCGCTCCATAGATGCTGCTTGCTTTGCTGAGTTCTTTCAGCATTTTGTGCATTGATCAATATTTCCAATATATGTAAAATATCTTGTGTTTATAAGAGTTTATTTTCAATACATGGCTCTAAGTTTTAAGAGGAGGGGAGCAAATGTAACCTAATGAACAATTTGGCAATATCCTGTTATGCAAATAGTGGAAAATAAATTGATTACCCAGACTTGAACACCACCAGCAGCTTTATATTCTCTTTCTCTTTGTTTAGTCAATTATTGCTAATCAAATCAATTAAAGTTAAACTTCACAAGAGTGAAGAGGTCTTAACCCAGAGTAGCTGAGTACAAAACTAACAACGGAAGACTGTTGATGGAGGTACCCACCACATATATATTAACAAGGGCAAAATGGGAACGTATTTGAAAGCATAAATGGCAAGCCACTTCCTTAATCAGCTATAATCATTTTCTTGAAGACTACTGTTGAGTCAGAGTTCCAGGCAATCCACACAGCTATAATGAAAGGCCGACAAAATATTTTAAAATGAGAATGATGTTGTGGACGATGCCTAGTGTGTTGAAGATGTACTTATCCATGCAAGCTGAGAATATTATGTTTTGACTTATTTTGTGGATTTGTTCACATGAAAACGAATCTTTCAGTGATTGTTTTTTATCTTGGAGTGCCCTATACTCTCTTAGCTAATCTAAACCTGGAGATAAAATAATTGCTGTTTCCTAGAAATTTCCCCAGTTACACTAGATCACGTGGCTAAACTCCCTCATTGACTCAGAGATGTACGGATCAAAGCAGTTTTTTCTTCTAAACACACCTAATAAAGCCTTCCCTCCTTTCTTATCCCTTATGTTCTTGCTATCTCAACTTAAACTCGTACAAATAGGTGAATTCCTTCATTATTATTACTGTTATTATTACTACTATTCTATGGCTTTTGCACATCTGAAATCTCTCCAAACACGCTTTTCAATACCTTTCCCACTAGTTATCAGTCCATGCTATAATCACAAGAAACATTCTAGAGATCGCATGTTCTATTTAGTAGAGTATCAATTTACAGAAGAATATAATTTTATTACAATTAAAGTTCTTTCAATTTTACTTCCCCAAATTCACTCATTTAAATTTTCTGGCTTTTTGTTTAAACTCATTAGGGCTTTATTTCCCTTTGTCCCTCTTACTTAACAGCATTGTTTTCTAGGTTGAATTTACTTGCCCGGAACCTCTTTCCTGTGCTCTTTTAAACTCGCATGATCCATGTCCATATAGCTACACTGAGCTGTTCTTTCACTTAGCTGTGCCAAATCCAGTGTTCACTTTGCTCACTGGGACTGTTTCCAGTCTTCCTTTCAAACTCTCCAGACTACCACCTTAGTTTCCTTGAAGATCTCTGAATGATACTTGCTCCCCTTGCTGTTTTCATTCACCAGGACTGTTTCTCATGCTCCTTTAAAATCACCAGGGATTTGCTTCCCCAAGTTTGTTTTAAATTGTACAAAGAAGTTTTCTTTATTCAGAATTATACAGAGCCTATTGAAAAAAAGTCAAATGAGAACATCAGAAAATACAAATTTCCCAGTGCTGTAGATGAATATTCACAAAGTAGGAGGGAAAGCTCAAGAAAGGGATTTAGGAGCGTTGGGTGGACGATGGTAGCAGATAAAACAAATCCAATATATGAAATAAAATTAGTCCAGACCAGAGTGTTGTGGATAGCAGGCCACATAGGTCTTTTACTTTGAGATAAACAGAAGTCATGAATAAAGCAAATAAAATGTTAGGTGTGTGGATTTCCGCAATGTACTTCACATATTGCTGTACAAGAGACTGATCACAAAAATCAAGGTATATGATATTAATTGCAAGACAACAATTTGGTTAAGTCTGGTAATGCAGTACTCGAGATTCTTGCATAGAAATGAGGTTGAAGTGTTCTAATCCAGGACTAAGAAGATTCATTGACATCCTGATTTGGAGGCAAGAGTGCCTGCAAGAATGGTAACTAAGAGTAAGGGGAAATAAGAGCCTGGAGATTCTACAACAACAAAAAAACCAAGCTGGATGAACGCAGTCCTGATGAAGGGTTTCGGCCCAAAACACTGACTGTTCGTTTCCACGGATGCTACCCAACCTGCTGAATTCCTGCAGCATATTGTGCATGTTGCTTTGACCCCAGCATCTGCAGAGTATTTTGTGTGAATGCAGTGGGTTGAGTAGCATCTGTTGGGGGAAAGGAACTGTTGATATTTTGGGTCAAAAACTTGTAAATGTTCTGTTGTGTTTGGCAAAGTACCACTAGATATTTTCATGGGAAACAGATGCATGACAGAAACAATTCAGGTTTGATTTCAGAGTGGCAAGGCAACCACAGAAAATTAATGCTAAATGACAGTCCACTTCTGAATGGAAGAATGAAGATAACTGTGTAAATATTGTAATTAAACAAAAGAAAGGTCAGTATCTAGTAGGAGATTCTGGCTACTATCATAAGACTACAGAAGGACTTACTATACATCAATTAGCTTACAGTTGAAATATCAAATGTAGTTCTGAATAGTCCTCAAAGAGCAGCATATATTAAATGGACTAAATATAGAAAATGTTAAGAAGGCAGAAGTAAATAATTGGAGCCATTTTGCAGTAACTGGGCTGTGAAGAAAAGAACAGAAAATAGGGTTGTATACCAGTTTTAAATAAACACACTTGTTGGCATTCCGGGAAGAATAGGAGGGAGATTGAAAATCTGGTTAAGTGGTGCCACAACAACCAACTCTCACTCAACATCAGCAAAAGCAAAGATTTGATTATCGACTGCAGGAAGAAGCAGCCAAATGTCCATAAGCCAGTCCCCATGAAGGGAAACAAAGGCAGCAAGTGTCAGTAGTTTTAAATCCTTTAGCATTAATATATCAGAGGACATGCCTGGGACCAAGACACAAATGTCATCACAAAAAAGGTACGACAGCGTTTCTGCTTTCTTACGAGTTTGTGTAGGTACAGCATATCACCAAACACTTTGATAAATTCTATAGATGCAAAGTGAAAAGCATTCCAATGGTTGCATCATGGCCTGGTATGGAAACACCAATGCCCAAGAATGAAAATGGCTACAGAATGTGGTATATACAGCGCAGTCATCACAGGCAAAGCCCTCTCTGCCATTCAGCACATTTACAAAGACAAGAACACTGCCACAAGAAACCAGCAGCCATTATCAAAGACCCCCACCATTCGGGCCGTACCTTCACTACTACCATTGGGCAGGAGGTATAGAAGTCTTAGGTCACACACCAACAGGTTCAAGACAGTTTTTACCCTACAATGACCAAGCTCCTGAACTGGTGTGAATAACTTCATTCACTACTACTCCGAATAGATTCTACAACCTAGAAACTCACTTCACATTCTCAGTATTATTTTCCATTTGCAGATTGTCATCTTCTGTACATTGACTGACTGTCAGCTTTTCTTTGTTTTGCTTTTTGTAACATTTTATTGTTCCTTTTATCCTCCTATAGATGCCTCAAGGCTGAATGTTGTACCATATACAGTATGTATACTTTGATAATAAATTTAATTTTAAACTTTGGAAAGTCCTTAAACAAAGGAAATGTTTCTTAGACATGACATGTGGTTTAAGTTAACAGCCCTCAGTTTGTGAAGAAATCGGAATGTAATGTCTGTATTCACTGTACAATATGTTTCTCTACTGTAGAGAGAGCAAATTCTACTTGGGCGAGCCCTTTGCCAACTATTCAGTTCACAAATGTAACCTAAACTTCCAATGATTTGTCATTTTAATTCTCCATCCTACCCTTAATCTGAGTTCAGAATGCCTTCTTTTTTCCAGACATAGAGTTCACAAATTTAGATAACAATTTTGCTTTTTCCAGTTATTCCTTTCCTCCTCTCTCAGTTCCCTTCCAAACCCTTCTGCCATTAATCCATGCTACTCACCCTCTCAGTTGTTCCCTTTTGTCCTTTTTCTTCTTTCAGCTTTGTATTTGCTCACATTTGTTATATCCTTAACTTTCACTATTTGCCAAAATGAGTATTCAACCTAAAACAGCAAACTTGTTTTACACTCTACAGGCTCACCCTGTCGCACTTAACAGTATGCCTTGAATGATCTTTGTACACTCTCCACCAAAATGCGATGGACAACAGTGGAAAAATGTCAATAGAATTCTGTCCTATTTTAATACAAAACTCCAAAAATAAGCACAGTGAACTTTTCCAGGATATGCACCACGGACTTGGAGAGAGTGCAGGAAAGATTTACTAAAATGATCCCTACACCTTCAAGGGCCAAATCACAAAGAGAGAAACTGCAGTTATTGGGAATTCTGAAGATTGAGTGATTTAATTCTTCAAAATGGCTCATACAATTGCAACTGCTGTCCACAAATTCTATCTGCCCACTAAGAGCTAGCTACTGTTGCATCGTTCTAAACCTCAGGGATTAGTCATAGATTAACCAGTGAGTTTGGTCCATAAAACTTTCATTTTGTTGGGCAGCTGGGCATGTGTTTTGTTAGAAACAGCACCTACTGTTTGAAACAAGAAGCCTACTTGAGTTCATTTTAGTTGGGGTGGAGGAACAGGAAAACAGAAAATAAAACTTCAAGGAGATGGTTCTATACTCCAGTGGAAGTAAAAATAAATCCACAAACACAATAACCATGCCATTTTCTGTTGTGCCCAGAGGCCTGGACATACTGCTGGCTTCTGCCATTCCGATCTTGCACAAAATTCTTAAAAGTAAAATTGCTAACAGCATTAAAGCTAGAAACTATAGTTGGTATTATTTTAAAATCAAGTTTTCCTGGCTCAACATATTGCTTTTTCTTTAGGTAATGAGCAGCTGGTGGCATCCCCAAGTGCTGAAAACACAAGCACATTATTAAACAATACAAACGCAAAATAGCAAGATACTAGCCTATGGTTTGCACCCAGATAATGCTGCTTCCAAAGATGGGAGTCTAATACTAAATAAATAATATCATGGAATATGACAAACAGTATGGGAAGCAGATTTGCAGTTTAATTGAGGCAACTGATTAAAGTTATAGAGCAGAATGAAAAACTACGTACATCTTTAGCAAGTCTTCAACCAGTTATGTAGAGTCAGTGTAAAAGCAGCATCAACATACTTCACACGTTGCTACTCCAGGCATATACACAGGCAGCATGCAAGGTCTTCACAGTAAGCTACCATGTGTAATGTTCCTCAGGCACAGAAAATAGTCTCCAACTGCTTCAAATTAAACCAAAAAGGTACCACATTGGAGAAGTCGTGAAACATAATAAACTCAAAACATAAACCAGTTGACTTTAGATCAATTACAGAGCTCTATACTACAACACCACACATCTGATCAGGCAAAGAGATAAAAAGTTTCACCTGAACCAGCATACTCCACTGTCATAAGCCAGTTAAAATACTTCAAGTTTATACAGACATTTTAGATTAAATTAATTGTAGAACTACAGCAGTATTTTTTTTTAATATTCTGTAATTTAGTTACTGGCTGTTGACAGAAAACAAATGTACATTACTGTGAACAGGCAAAATTCATTCACTGTTTTTCTTTTACTTTGCACAATTTGCCCTGTAAGGAGAAAACACCCAGAACCCCAAAACTCACTGTAAGTTTGTTATACAAAATTGTTTTGATTTTGAAAAATACTTCTAAATACACCTTTTGTCAAACTACCACTTTAAAAAAAAATGTTCAGACCAATTATAGGTTTTTCTCACTTTATAAAATTCAACTTATGCATTTCCACTGTAATATACCATATACGCAAATGCTTGATTTATGAAACTGGTTTGGCAATGAAAAATCCAGTTGTCACCAGCTCAGCATTCATTCTGTGTATTGTTCAAAACAGCTTCAAAATGCCACAGCAGTTTCAAGCATTGTCCCAACATGCAATATAAACTTTTAATACTAAGCTGGAGTGTTTGGTGAACATCAACAACTTGTTAAATGTTGCAGTGTTGACAGTGAGAAAACACCGTAACAACATGAACAAAATTAAGCTTGGTGTCCAAAACTGCACCCAAGTATTACAAACAAGAGAAAATCTGCAGATGCTGGAATCCAAGCAACACATACAAATGCTGGAGGGAAAAAGTACAATCAATGTTTCCTGCCAAAACCCTTCAGCAGGACTGGAGAAAAAAAAGAGTAGAAGATTTGAAAGGGGGAGGAGGGGAGAGAGAAACGCCAGGCGATAGGTGAAACTTGGAAGGGGAGGGATGAATTTCGGAGAAGTATGTGCTGGATGTGGAAGTGGAGGCTGCTGGGGTGGTAGTTTTTTATACTACCAGGTATAAGCTGGTGGTGAAGACATGCTCCTCCACAATCAACTCTGCCCTCAACTGCATCTCTTCAATTTCACACACGTCTGCTGTTACCCCATCTTTCCACCACGTGACTAGGGATGGGGTTCCTCATCCTCACCTACCACCTCACCATCCTCCGCATCCAGCACATAATTCTACAATTAATGTCAAACCCCCCATAGATGCTGCCTGGCCTGCTGAGTTCCTCCAGTATTTTGTGTGTTGCCCAGGTATTACAATGCATGTTATAAAGGATAAAGAAGTTATAATGAAAAGAATAATTGAAGTATAATGTGTGGTGGTGAGAAGTTTTGAATCCATAGCATATGTACCCAAGTTTAATGATGATCCATTATGTGAAGCAAGTTGATCAGGTCAAGAACAAGTGGAACAGTACATCCTCTGAAGATGCTGACACTTACAAGGCCAGCTTACAATGGCTGATTTGGATACTTCAAGTAAATGGGAGAACTGCATTAACATCTTGCAGGAGAGACAGCAAGTGCAGGTACATGGCAGAAGGAAATTCTTCCAAGAAACTAATTTTTGGGGGAACGGGGTCTTTTCTGAAGAAGCATAGATTAAATGGCCAAACAAATCACCTCCTTCAAGGTTGCTTATGTGGGCAACAGAGATCTTTCAGCAGATAAGGTCCTCATGCATTGTTTCAAAAAATGAAAACACTTCTCCACCTTTCAAGGCAGTCAAAAAGAGATTTATTTTCCTTAAAGGCAATGCTAAGGATGACTGCAAACTTCAGCATCTCTTTATTTACCACTCAGAGAATCCAAGGGCTCTAAAGGAATACTCTAAATGTAGGGTGTCAATTCTGCACAAAAGCCTGGGTGACTGCATTACTATCTAAGACTACATCACATCATCTCTCTCTCTCTCAAACACACTCACAGCTGAGCGAACAACATAGTACAAGGAAGAACGTGAACAAAGAGCTTTACTTATCCTTTACATTGCCCCTTGACATCTAGGACATCAAGGACATGTAGGTAGCAATAACAAACCAAACATTCAAGAAATCTGGAAGATATCCAATATCAAGATATCCACAGATTTCATCAATGCATCCAAAATAACTGGTAAAAAAAATATGATCTCCAATTTCATAAAGGGAAGAGTTATTTGCAGCCTCACAGCACATTAAAGTGTATAAATCCCCAAGGCTAGACCACAAATGTATACTCAGACCTAGTGGGAGGCGAGAGGAGAAATTGTGGAGGCCCTTGTGGAGATACTTACTTCATCAATAACCACTAGTGAAATTACCAAAGACTAGAAGATGGCTAATACTGTTCTGTTATTTAAGGGCAGAAAGAATAAGCCAGGGAACAACAGGTTGTTTGCCTGTCAGCAGTGGGGAAGTTATGTGTGGGAATTCTGAGGGACAGCATCTACCAATATTTGGATAGACAGAATCTGATTTACATTAGTCAGCATAGATCTGTGTATAGAAAGCCATGCCGGACCTTTTTGAGTATTTTTGAAGAGGTAACCAGAAAGTTAGATGAAAGTAAATCAGTGGATGTTGTCTATTGGTCTTTAGCAAGGACTATAACAAGGTCTCCATATTGCAGAATGGAGAGCTCTATATTCCATAGAATCCAGGGAGAGTCAGTTAGTTGGCTTTAAAATATGCTCAGAGGTAGGACCAGAGGGTGGTGGTTGAAGTCTGTTACTTGGAATGGAGCTGATGACTGGAGGTATGCCACAAGGCACAGTATTGGGAATCTTATTTATAGAAATGATTTTTATGCGAGTGCTCGAGGCTTGGTCAGTCTGTGATGATACAAAGTTCGGAAGTACTGTTGATAGTAAAGAAGGTTTTTATAAATTACAGGGGGAATCTTGATCACTTAGCGAAGTGGATTTCAATCTAGTTAAGTATGAACTGACACAATTTGGAAAACCAAACCAGTGTACAAATTATATTATGACAGGCCTAAATACACTCCCATTCCTTATTCTCTTGTCAGTGAGCCCACACTTGGAGGGCTATGCACAGTTTAGTTACGCTGTTAAAGATGTAGTTAATCTAGAAAGAGCGCAAATAGATTTAGGAGGATGTTGCCAGGATTCGATAGCCTGAGTTATGGGGAGAGGCTGGCCAGACCAAGTATTTTTTCCCTGGAACATAGGAGAATGAGGGACATAGGTTTAAGGTGATATACTGGTGGGTATATCAAAAGTGCTGTCAGCGGATTAGTTGAAGCAGGTATAATGGAATCATTTAAGAAGTACTTGGATAGGAACATGCAGGGGAAGGGCTGAGACAGATATGGGTTGAACATGGGAAACTGGGACTAGGTGGGTGGTTAGCATGGAATTGTTGGTCTATGACACTATAAACAACAAAACTTAAAAAAGTACAAATACAAATACTTTGTCACCAATTGATACTAGAGCATACAATCATCACAGTGATGTTTCTGCGCTTTGCGCTCTCTGAAGTACAAATCAAAATAAATATAATAAAAATTTAAATTATAAATCATAATTAGAAAATAGGAAAGGGAATGTAAGGTAGTGCAAGTCAGGTCCGAATATTTGGAAGGTACGGCCCAGATCCGGGTCAGGATCTGTTCAGTAGACTTATCACAGTTGGAAAGAAGCTGTTCCCAAATCTGGCCGTATGTATCTTCATGCTCCTGAACTTTCTCCCGGAGGGAAGTGGGACAAAAAGTGAGATGGCTGGGTGGGACTTATCCTTGATTATCCTGGCAGCACTGCTCCGACAGCGTGTGGTGTAAAGTGAGTCCAAGGATGGAAGATTGGTTTGTGTGATGTGCTGGGCTAGGTTCACGATCTTCTGCAGCTTCTTCTGGTCTTGGATAGGACAACTTCCATACCAGGTTGTGATGCACCCTAGAAGAATGCTTTCTATGGTGCACCTATAAAAATTAGTGAGGGTTTTAGGGGGCAGGCCAAATTTCTTCAGCTTTCTCAGGAAGTAAAGGAGCTGGTCAGCCTTCTTGGCAGTGGACTCTGCTTGGTTAGACCAAGTCTGGTCATTTGTGATATTTCACCCCAAGGAACATAAAGCTTTTGACCTGTTCCGCCTGCACAACACCGATGTAGATGGGGTCATGCGGTCCGCTACTCCCTCTGAAGTCAACAACCAATTCCTTCGTCTTGCTGACGTTGAGGGATTATGATGTCATCAGCAAACTTATATATTGAGTTCGATGGAAACTTGGCTACACAATGGGTGTACAGTGAGTACAGCAGGGGGCTGAGTACAAAGCCTTGTGGGGCACCGGTGCTCAGAGTGATTATAGAGGAGAGCTTGTCCCCTATCTTTACAGCCTGGGTCCTGTCTGTGAGGAAGATGAAGATCCAGCTGCAGATCTGAGTGCTAAGACCCAGGTTCCGGAGCTCAGGAATCAGTTTATTTGGAATGATGGTATTAAAGGCAGAGCTGTAGTCGATGAAAAGGAGCCTTACAAATGCGTCTTTATTCTCCAGGTGTTCTAAGGAGGAATGTAGTGCCAGAGCGATAGCATCTGCCGTTGACCTGTTGCTCCGGTAGGCGAATTGCAAAACGTTGAGGTTGACTGGTAGGTTATGGTCGATATGTGCCATAACCAATTGCTCAAAGCACTTCATAGCAATTGATGTTAGAGCCACAGGTCAGTAGTCATTCAGGCATGCCACCTTGCTTTTCTTCAGCACCGGGATTATTGTTGCCTTCTTAAAACATGAGGGGATCTTAGACTAAAGCAGGGAGCAGTTGAAGATGTCAGCAAGCACTCCAGCTAGCTCTCTTGCAAAGGCCCAGAGAACCCGTCCCAGGACGCCATCTGGGCCCGTCGCCTTCCTTGGATTTATCTTCGGGAAGGCTCTTCTAACGTCTTCCTCGGTGACGATGAATCTTGATGACACCAGGTCCGGTTCATCCGGAGAGGGCGGGACACTCCTTTTCTTTTTGAATCTTAAGTAGAATATGTCAAATTCGTCAGGAAGAGAAGCGCTACAGTTATTGATATTCCCAGCCTCTTCTTTGCGCTCAGTGATCTCATTTAGACCCTGCCATAGTCTACTGGCATCCCTCTGGTTAGCCTGGGCTTCCAACTTGGCTCGATATTGCCTCTTGGCACCCTTAATGGCTTTCCGGAGTTCACACCTGGATTCCATGTAGTGACTGGTATCTCCGGACCTAAAAGCCACAGCTCTAGCCTTCAAAAGGGACTGGACCTCATAATTCATCCAAGGCTTCCGGTTAGGGAATACCCGGATCATCTTGCGAGACACACAGTCCTCTGTGCATTTCCAGATAAAATACATGACAGCTGAGGCATACTCATCGAGGTTAGCTGCCGAGTCCTTGAATACTAACCAGTCCACCGATTCAAAACAGTCACGAAGGACCTCATCCGCTTCCTCTGTCCAACGCAACACCACTTTTGACACCGTGACCTCCCGCTTCAGTTTCTGTTTGTAAGCTGGGAGGAGGAGTATAGCCTGATGGTCTGATATTCAGAACTGAGGTTGTGGGACGGAACGGTAGGCATCCTTGACTGCTGTGTAGTAGTGGTCAAGTATATTCGGGCCTCTAGTGGAGCAGGAGACACGTTGGTATAACTTTGGCAGCGCTTTTCTGAGGTTGGCCTGGTTAAAGTATATTGCATTGTGTGCACATACACACTCAGGATTCCAGTTAATTGGGACACATCCAGACCAGTACATTTTGGCCAATTAAGCAGCTGCCCAATTAGCAAAAAATTTCATGGAAATAGTTAAAAAGGTATTAAAACAAGACAAACCGAGTAACAAATTACATATTTAAGTGAAATACAGAACATATTAGGACACTACCAATACTACTTCAGTATTATAAAACTATTAGTTCCCAATAGTTATCAGAAGAATTGAGTGTAGCAATGAACAAAATCAGCACAGACACCAAGTGCAGACAATGGACTGCCTTCATACAATGTTATTGACGACTGCATCCTCTAAATCTTCATTTTCATTGTAACATTCCAGTTCATTGCCAAAACCTTCAAATTCTTCATAGTTCCTAACTTGAAGTAGTAAGTTTACAGGCAGTCCCCGGGTTACATACGAGTTCCGTTCCTGTATCCATCTTTAAGTCGGATTTGTACCCAAGTTGGAACAAGTATATCCAGTATTATTTAGCGTCAGTTAGTCAAACGCTTGTCTTAGTATATAGTATATATTTTACCTTTCTGTGCATATAAAACACTTAAGAAACATATGTAGTCCAATAATTAAACCACAGCATTGCTTAGTAATAATTGCAGCTTTCGTCGGGGCAGGGCCTTTCACATGCTCCATTATCCGTTATCCTTTAAAATTGTTCCGATCGTTGACCGACTGTGGTCTAATGCTTTTCCAATGACCGATAGTGTTTCACCTCTTTCCAAACGCTTCATTATTTCCACTTTATTTTCAATCACGATCGCTTCCCGTCAACGGAACAGAAACACTGCGGGCAGCGGGTCCCGAGCTCTGCCGGCTCCCAAGGTCTGCTGGGTCCTAAGGACCACCACACTGAATTCCCCGGGTCCTAAACTCCACCGCACTGAGACAGGTTAAATGGGACAAGTGGGGGCTGTGCTTGGTTTGGGTATTTGATTCTCCACAATATTCTGCGTGAGAATTAAAATTGGAGGTGGCAGTGTTTCTTTTCCCCCGAGGTCGAGTTGCGAGCTCGACATCAACCCGGCACAGATGGTACGGGAGTCACTGGATCGACATCAACCCAGCACGGGAGCGGTCTGTCACTAAATCGAACTTGGGAACCTCCGAATCTCACTGCGCCACCAGCCGACCGGAACGGGGGGCGGAGTCAGGGTGAATCTTACTAAGAAAAATTTAAGCCAAATACAAAGATAAACACTCAACACAGTGTCAACGGCAACGACTTAAAATGGCGGATGGCGTCGCGATCTAATTTAAAATGGCGAACAGCGTTCTCCTTCCTCAGTTCGTAAGTACGAGTTGTCCATAAGTCGGACGTTTGTAACTTGGGGACTACCTGTATTTCATTTTCGCTCTTAGCCATTTCTGGCATTTCCAAGCCTGGATTCTTGAAACCACAGTGAGCAAAACAGTTCAGAATTGTCTTGCTGCTTATTTCTTGCCAACTATCCATGACAAAAATCACTTTTCTTAAAACTCAAACACATGCAAAAGACGCCAGTTAAAACTGTTTGCTCAAAGCATAGAGTTGCATCTAATGGCCACGCGAGTAACATTAATTTAAAACTGTTCGGCAACAGTCTTGTGCCCCAACTAAGCAGCATAGTGTCCCAAACAAATGAAGGGAATCCTTGCTAATTTCATGACTAGATTCTGTTCTTTAAGAGTTGCTCCAAGTAAATAGCTACCCTAATTAACTGATGGCCCAATTAATCGGAATCCACTGTAGTTTTAAAAAATTCTCAACAAAAGTGTTGCTGCAGATTATTCACCAAACTTAAAAGTTTGACAAAATCAAACTTTATTTTTACTTACAATCATTAAAACCTCCACACCTGTAGTTCTTTATCATATGACTGCAGTAGACAAAGTGCAATTGTGTGACATGGCAAATCTTCCACAACACAAAAAATTATGTTCCAGGTCAACAACATGACTACAACAGAGAACACTTGTCGGCTGCCTCACCTCTGTATCCAACACATCATTCTCCCCAACTTCCAGCATTTCCAATGGTGTCCCACCACCAGGCAAATCTTCCCCTCCCCACTTACCACAGGAATCACTCACTCTGCAACTCCCTTGTCTGTTCAGCCCTCCTCACCAAGCAACCTCCAAGCACTTATGCAAATGGGCTAACTTACACCTGTACAACTTACCCTTGCCTCTACATCTCCATCCGCACCACTGTTCAGGGCCTCAAAGAGTCATTCCAGATGAGATAGTGCTTCACATGCAAATCCATCAGTGCTATTTATTGTACAGTATCTGGTGCTCCCAGTGCAGCCTCCTCTACATCGGTGCTATCCAAAGCAGATTGGGGGAAATCTGTTTAATCAAGCACCTTCACTCCATTCACCAAAACAGCCAGGATATCCCAACTATTTTAATTCCACATCCCACTCCTGCACTAACATGTCTGTCCATAGCCTTCCCCACTGCCAAGTTGAAGGCAGACGTACAATGGAGGAACAACACCTCACCTGCCACCTTGGTAGTCTCCAACTTGACGGCATGAACATCGATCTCTTGCTCTTCTAATAACAACTTCTCCCTGGTTCCGGCACCCCTCAGTTTTCCTGCAGCCCTGTTAGCCATGCTCTTTACCCTTCCCCACCCTCACAATCTGCCCATCATCTTCTTCTGTTTCCCTAACTCCTCTTTATTCTTTAGTCTAATGCCCTCTCTTATTAGAGTCCTCCTCCTTCACCCCTTTGCCTTCCATACCTACCATGTCCAAAATTCTCCCATTATTCCCTTTTTTATCCTCTCCACCACTATGCTGCTTTCCCCTCTCATATGGATCCACCCATCATATGCCAGCTCAAGATCCTTCTCCCTCCTTCTCCCTTGTTATCCTGGCTTCTCTTCCCTTCCTTTCCAGTTCTGATGACGAGTCTCAGGCTCCAATGTCAACTGTTCAATACCCCCCATTTATGCTACCTGACTGGCTCAGTTTCTCAATTATTTTGTGTGTTGATTCACCTAAGCAGGGGTTCCCAACCCTCACAAAATGCTGGAGGAACTCAGAAAGGCCAGGCAGCATCTACAGAAAAAAGTACAGTCAACGTTTCAGGCCAAAACCCTTTGGCAGGTCTGGAAAACAAAAGCTGAGGAGTAAATTTGAAAGGTGGGGGGAGGGGAGAGAGAAGCACCAGGCGATAGGTGCAACTTGGAGGGGGAAGGATGAAGCAACGAGCTAGGAAGTCGATTGGTGAAAGAGACAGAAGGTCGTGGAAGAAAGAAAAAGGGGGGAGGGGAGGGGAGGAAAGAGAGCACCAGAGGGAGGTGATGGGCAGGCAAAGAGATAACATGAGGGAGGGACAAGGGAATGGGATATGCGGGGAGGGAGATATTACTGGAAGTTTGAGAAATCAATATTCATGCCATCTGGCTGGAAGTTACCCAAACAGAATATAAGGTGTTGTTCCTCCAACGCAAGTGTGGCCTTATCCCAACAGTGGAGTAGGCCATGGGTGGACCTATCGGAATGGAAATTGAAGGAAGAATTAAAATGGGTGACCACTGGGATATCCCGCTTGTTCTGGCAGACGGACCACAGATGCTTGAAGTGGTTTTCCAATCTACGCCAGGTCTCAGCGAGGCCACACCTGGAACACCAAACACAGTATATGACCCCAACAGGCTCACAGATGATGTGTCACCTTACCTGGAAGAACCGTTTGGAGCCCTGAATGGTAGTGAGGGAGGTGGTGTAGAGGCAGGTGTAGCACTTGTTTCACTTGCAAAGATAAATGCCAGGAGGGAGATCAGTGGGGAGGGACAAATGGACAAGGGAGTCGCGTAGATCCCTGCAGAAAACCAAGTGTGGAGGGGAGGGAAAGATGTGTTTGGTGGTGAGATCCAGTTGGTGGCAAAATTATGTGCTGGACGCAGAGGCTGGTGAGGTGGTAGGTGAGGACAAGGGGAACCCTATCCCTGGTACGGTGGCAGGAGGATGGAGTAAGAGCAGACGTGCACGAAATGGAAGAGATGCGGTTGAGGGTGGTGTTGATGGTGGAGGAAGCATCTGCAGATTTTCTCTTATTTGTTCCCAACCATTCTTTTTATGTCACTGAATTTTACCATTAACTGAAGGGTTTGTGTACACTAGCTTAGGAACCCCTGACCTAAGGTATGACTGCAGATTGAGATATTTTATTTGTGTTGTAGAGTTGAGTAAGAAATCTTTGATTTCCTACTGAAACATTCTTGTTACAAATACTGGGTGCTCATGAACCACCATTACCTGAACATTAAAACAAATTAGTATTGTTTCATACCGTTCCGCATTTCAACATTACCTGAGAAAGTTTCCTAACTTTTTTTTTTCTCTACAAGTTCACCCATTTCATTTTACATGCGATTGAAAAAGGCACAGTACTGTACAATTAAAAGACATTGCATTAGTAAACACAAAAGAACTACCTTCTACATTCAAAGTTACTTGACTAACTTTTCCTGAAAGCAGATTGCAAAACTGGGTAGTGACACAGGCTGCCAGTTCCAGCTGTTTCCTCATTTATATACAACATAAAACTGTCAGTCGTTCTACTGGGAGCAAAAGCTCAGTAGTTCTGTAAACAATGGCCTGGATTTTAGCCTGAAAGCCAGTTCTGAACAGGATGAGGACTGTTTAGCAGCCTGGAAGCACAGTACAACAGTGTTACTAGTAAATGCATTTGGTGTCTGCTAGTTCTGATGATACACATCAGTGGTGCAAAAGACCCTTAACGCATGGATTCATCCCTTTTCATTTATGTTCTCCAACTAGTTCTCGCCTGCTGTTATAAACAAATTAATTTAAAATCAATGCCAAACTACCTACGGAAAGAATGTTTCTAAGCTCCAGTCCAGAAGAGTGTAGCTGATCCAGACTCCTTTTTTTACAGTTTACCTTCTAACCAAAAGTAGTTATTATTCGACATTCCTCAGACTTTAGATATAACACCAAGTCATGTCATTTGCAGAAATTCTCTGATGCTTCAGCAATAATTGAGTGTATAAAGGGAGGATGGGAGGATGAATATCGGGTCCTAGTGGAGGACTTCATCAAATGGTGCAAGCTGAATTATCAGCAGCTCAACATCAGTAAGACCATGGAGATGGTGACGAACTTCAGGAAGACAAAGCCTGTTACTATCGATGGCAAGGACTTGGATATGGCGAGGACCTACGAGTACCTGGGGGTGTACCCCCAGGCTTGAGCGGAGCACCAACACAGAGGCTGTGTACAAGAATGGCCAGAGTCACCTCAACTTCCTGAGGAGATGGAGGCCATTTGGAATATGCAGGCCTCTCCTTCACATGTTCTACCAGTCTGCTGTCGCCATTAGTCTTCCTTGCGGTGGTGTGCTAGGGCAATGGCATCAATATGGGTGATGCCAACAGACTCAAACTGATTAGAAAGACTGGCTCTGTTATAGGAGTCAAACTAGACACACTGGAGGCTGTGGTACAGCAAAGGACCCTACAAAAAATCCTGCCAATTCTGGACAATGTTTCTCACCCTCTGCATGTCACCTTGGCTGAACAGAGGAGCATTTTTAGTAATAGACTAAGACAACTGCATCGCTCCAAAGAGCGCTATAAGAGATCATTCTTACCCTCAGCTATTAGGCTCTATAATGAGTCAACCTATAGCACGGGAAGTGACGAACCCCTCTTGTTAGATTGTATGAGGTGACTTACTTTTTTTTATTCCTACTTATTTCTCTCCTAATATTTGTACATCTGTGCACTTGTAATGCCACTGTGACACTGTAATTTCCTTTGGGATCAATAAAGTATCTATCTATTTCAAGAAATCAAGGGGCATTTTGCTTTGGCACATTGCTATTGATTTTTGCAAGTGAATCAGAATTCAACTTCATCAGTTATGGGTCATTCTAAAATCTTTTGTTGAAAAATCTACTCCCTCAATTTCAACATATATTTATACAATTTCTACACAGCAGTGAAATTTCAACAAACTGACAACAAGCCACACAAAAGGACTTAAGGCGTAATAAAGAGGAAGGTTTCAATTAAAGATGAAGTTTGAGGAGCAGTGAGATTTAGAGAAAGAATTCACGAATTGAAGGCACTTCTGCTGATGCATGACTGTCACCAGATCCAGCTCAAGCTGTTCCATGAAGTTTGAGGATGACACAACAGTGGTTGGCCTCATCAACAACCATGAGGAGTTGGAGCACAGAAGAAGTGGAGTAGCTGATGGACCGGTGTGAGAATAGCCACCTAAGTCTAAACGTGGAGAAGACCAAGGAAATGTGCCGATGAACCACCCCCCTTTGCAAATATATGGCTCCTCCGTAGAGAGAGTTAAATCCACCAAGTTCCAGGGAGTTCACATCATAAACTACTTTAACTGGTCCCTCAATATCACCTCCCTGAATAAGGCCACACAGCAGTTCCTCCACTTCCTGAGGAGATTAAGGCAAACGATGCTCCCTCCTCTACCACCCATCTTAACTGAATTTTCCAGGAACACCCTGAGAGCATTCTGACTAGTTGTATTTCCATCTGGTTTGGTAGCAACAAAGCACAGCACTGGAAGTCCCTACAAGGGACTGTGAGAACGTCTGCGAGGATCTCCCTGTCCTCCATCAGGGACATTTATCATGAGAGCTGCATATGCAGGGCTCTTGGTATTATTAAGAATCCCACTCATCCATCCAACATTGTCTTTGACATTCTACCATCAAGCAGGAGACTCCGATGCATAAAGACAAGAATAATCAGGATGAGAAACAGCTTCTTCCCTCAGGCCATTAGACTTCTGAACTTCCTGCTGCATTGCATTCGAAGCGATACCAGATAATTTGTACAGTACCCTACAATATTTAATTTATGAACTTTAGTTTATCTATGTGCAATCCATTTGTAGATATGATTCTTACTTTCCTAAGTTACTGTCTGTTTTATATGCATTAGGTGCATCACCTTGCTTTACAGCCTGGTCTAGAGAAACTCTTTCTTGTTTGGCAGTATACATGTACAGCTGCAAGAAAAAGTTTGTGAACCCTTTGCAATTATCTGGTTTTCTGCATTAATTACTCATAAAACGTGGTCTGATCTCCATCTAAGTCACAATAATAGACAAACACAATCTACCTAAAAGAACAACACACAAATGTACTTCTCATCAATACTGAGTATAGTATACCATTTAAACAGTCACTGTCTAGGTTCATAAAAGTATGTGAACCTCTGGGTTAATGCCTTCTACAAAAGCTATTTGGAGTCAGGAGTTCCAAATCACTAAGATGAGATTGGAGGTATGGGTTGTAGAGGTGCCCTGCCCTATTAAAAAAGGACACACAAAGTCAGGTTACTGACTGAGACTGTACTTCTCAAGAAAGATCTGTTTATGTGCACTATGCCTTGACCAAAACACCTTCCAGAGGACCTTAAAGGAATTGTAGAGATGCAGCAAGCTGGAAAAGGCTACAAAAGCATTTCTAAAGACCTGAGTGTTATCAAGTCCACAGCAACAGAAGTTGTCTCCAAATGGGAGAAATTCAGTACTGTTACTACTCTTCCTAGGAGTGAGCCTCCTGCTAAGATCAACCCAAGAGCACAACGCACAATGCTGAAGGAGGTGAAAAAGAACCCAAGGGTAACATCAAAAGACCTGCAGAAATCTGTAGAACTTGTTAAAGTCTCTGTTCTTGTGTCCACTGTAAGAAAAACACTGAACAAGAACAGTGTTCATGGAAAAACACCACAGAGAAAACCACTGCTCTCAAACAAAAACATTGCTGCAAGTCTCAAGTTTGCAAAAGACCTCCTGATGTTCCACAATGCTTCTGGGACAATGTTCTGTGGACAGATGAGACAAACAAACTTTGGCAGAAATGCATACTGCTATGTTTGGTGGAAAAGGGCAGTGCACATCAACTTCAAAACCTCATCCCAACTGTGAAGGAAGGTGGAAGGAGCATCATAGTTTTGAACTGCTTTGCTGCCTTGGGGCCTGGACAGCTTGCAATCATTGAGGGAACAATGAATTGAAATTTATGACAATACAGAGTCGAATGTACTTCCTTAGAAGGTTGGCGTCATTCAATGTTTGTAGTGAGATGCTGAAGATGTTCTATAGGTCAGTTGTGGAGAGCGCCCTCTTCTTTGTGGTGGCGTGTTGGGGAGGCAGCATTAAGAAGAGGGACGCCTCACGTCTTAATAAGCTGGTAAGGAAGGCGGGCTCTGTCGTGGGCACAGAACTGGAGAGTATGACATCGGTAGCAGAACGAAGGGCGCTGAGTAGGCTACGGTCAATCATGGAAAACCCTGAACATCCACTGCATAGCACCATCCAGAGACAGAGAAGCAGCTTCAGCGGCAGGTTGCTATCGATGCAATGCTCCTCAGACAGGATGAAGAGATCATTACTCCCCAATGCCAGTCGGCTTTACAATTCAACCGCCAGGGGAAAGATATGTTAAAGTGCCGGGGTTATGACTGAGCTTAAGTTACCATTCGATGTATTTTAGTAAACTATTTAAGAACTTTTTAAAAGCTAATTATTAATGCTTTTTTTGAGAGGGTGATTTTAGATGCATATCATATTTATACTGAGTTAAGTATTGTATGTAATTAGTTTTTGATACAATAAGTGTATGGGACATTGAAAAAATGTTGGAATTTCCCCATGGGGATGAATAAAGTATCTACCCATCTACAGGAGAATGGCAGAGTGGTGAAGCTTAATAGAAGTTGGATGATGCAACAAGACAATGAACCAAAACACAAGAGTAAATCAACAATGGTTTAAAAAGAAGAAAATTCTTTTTTCTTGATCTCTGAACTATACCCTCAGCTGAAGTCTTTGAGAGTTCAAGATCTAAACAGAACTAAGACTAGGTGGAAGGATGACCTTGGTATGGGTCTGGCTGAGGAATATTGGGCAAAAGCATTGAATAGGGTTCATTCCTCATCATCGTGTGCTAGACTGGGGCTCGTACAATTTAGTTTTAAACAGGGTACATTTAAGTAAAGCCAAGCTTGCTGACATATATCCCGGGACAAACACTGGCTGTGACAGGTGTTCCTTCTCTCCAGCTGGTTTGGTGCATGCATTTTGGTCTTGCCCTCGGCTTGATGGCTATTGGGCACTATTTTTTTAAATTACCAGAGAGGTCTTGGGGGTGACACTGAGACCTTGGCCGCTTATAGCTATATTTGGTGTGGCAGATGATGTTTTGGGTTTAAATGCAAGCCAGTCGGATATCATTGCATTTACATTGCTTTTGGCCCGTAGGACAATCTTGCTGGTCTGGAAATCTGCCACTCCCCCATCTGCTGCTGCTTTTTTTTCTGAAATTAGAAAAGATTAAATTCACTTTGAGGGGGTCTGTGAACAAGTTCTATTTGAAATGGAGACCTTTCTTGTCATATTTTGGGAATTACCTACGAGTTGAAGGCATTTGATTGTACTTGGGAAGTTGCCTCCCTTTTAATATGCATATTGTTTACCTCACAGGGTGGTTGATGAATTGTAATATGAGTGTATTCTGGATCATCTGACATGTTGTGGGTGTGTGTGGGCCTTCATCTTGAAGGAGTGTGGGAGTATGGCTGTGAAATGTCCTTACTTGTATTGTGAAGTGTTGTATTGTAAATACATTAGCTGCCATGGTATGTTCGGGGAGGGTGGGTGAGGGGAGGTTTGTTTAGGGGTAAGATATAAAAGCAAAATGGAGGAAAATGTAATTCATTATATATTCTGTATTGTGTCATTCTTTCAATAAAAATATATAATTTAAAAAATGTGAATCAGACTGTAAGCAACAAAAACAAAGAAGAAAATTCACGTTTCAGAATGTCCTCAGAGTCCAGACCTTAACCCAATTGAGATGCGATAGGATGACCTGAAGAGGGCTGTTCATGCAAGGTATCCCAGAAATATTGATAAACTGAAACAGTTTTATATGGAGGAATGATCTAAAACTCCTCATCGTTGTACACGTCCGATCAGCAGCTACAGGAAGTGTTTGGTGGAGGTTATTGCTGCTAAAGGAGGTTCTACCAGTTATTAAGTACAAGGTTTCACATACTTTTTCCAGCCTGGACTGTGAATGATTAAATAATGGTTCAATAAAGAAATGAAAGTAAAGTTGTTTGTGTGTTATTAGTTTAGGCAGATTGTGTTCATCTATCATTGTGACTTAGATGAAGATCAGACCCACATTTTATGAGTAATTAATGCAGAAAACCAAGTAATTGCAAAGGGTTCACAAACTTTTTTCAAAAAATGGGTTCAAAACCCATTGATGGCAAATATCCAGAAGGTACCCGATTACTAGCTTTACTGTACTCCTTTAAAGATTCTTCTACATGAAGCAGAAATTCATCTGCATTTCTTTCAATTCAGAGTAGCATTCACTGCTCACTATGAAGTCGGCCCTACACTAAAACAAGCAAAGGTTGGGCATATACTTTGCAAAACATTGCTGTTTGGTCTGCAAGGGGAATCCCAAGCCTTCAGCTGCCAGTCACTTTGAACAAGTTTCCATCCAACTCCCACTCTTACCACCATCTTCAGCCTCCCACATTGTAACAAAGATATCATATGCTTGAGGAACAGCATCTCATTTTCCAATCTAGGTACATTGCAGTCCTGGGTACATAGTAATCCTGTGATTTTAACAACTTGAGGTACCATTTCCTCCCCCCCACCTTTCATTTCTCCCTAAATATATCAACTACACCTTTCTATTTCAATACCTTTCACAATTATTTTATGTATTCAATTGAGAGTTTTTTTTAATTGTTACTTTGACAACACTGCTCTGCACCTTATCACAGGTATTCCTTCTGCGCTCTTCTTCTCCTCCCTTCCCTCCTGCAACTCAATATATACTTGTCTTCCCATTTTCCAGATCTGATGAACATTTCTTGATCCAAAGCACCAGCTCTGTTATTCTTTCCACTGATTCCAAATGATCTGCTAAAAGCTAAAATAGTGACAAATGGTCAAATTTCAACATCAATCCAGTTAACAAGGTCAATTAGACAATGCTGTCCATTATCACCTGCCCTATTTGTATTGGCGATAGAACCATTAGCAAAATTAATTAGAACTGATTCAGATATTACAGGCTTCAGAGTTAACCGGGAGGAATATAAGATAAATCTATTTGCTGATGATGTTCTGATTTATCTAACAAACCCACTGCATTCATTGCATAAATTATCTTTTAGATTGGAAGAATATGGGAAAATATCAGGGTGTGGCGACCCACTTTCTGCGCAGGTGGACCGGCTCACAAATAGCCAGCGCGCGGGGAGAGACTTTGGTAATGCACCTCTGATGTCATTTCCGCCCGGGGAGGGCGGGCGATAGGGATTAAATGCCAGCACCGCGAAGTTTGAATAGTCTCGAAACGACTTACCGACTGCGTGTTGTTGTCTCTAGCTCTGTATGTAGTACATCGCTACATTGGTGACCCCGACAGTCCAAACGGGATTTGGACCAAAGATGACCGACTTTTCATCTGTTCACGCAGCTTCACTAAAACTGCCGACTTTCTGGATGCTGCGACCATGCGTGTGGTTTAGCCAAGCAGAAGCCCAGTTCCAGATTCCGCAGATATCCTGATTCCACGCGTTACTACCATGTGGTGAGCGCCCTTGACTAGGAGACGGCCGCCAAACCCCCGGAAGAAGGCAAATATGAAGCATTCAAAGCGCTGCTCATAGGGACCTTTGGCCTCTCACGGCGTGAGCGGGGTGCCCGCCTGCTTCACCTGGACGGTTTGGGAGACAGACTGCCGTCAGCATTGATGAACGAGATGCTGGCCCTGGCTGACAGACACAAGCCCTGCCTCATGTTTGAGCAGGCATTCCTAGAGCAGCTGCCCGAGGACATACATCTGCTGCTGGCCGACGCAGATTTCAGCGACCTCCGGAAGGTGGCAGCCCGGGCAGACGTGCTGTGGAAAGCCAAGAGGGAGAGCGTGGCGTCCGTCGGTCAGATTACCAGGCCACGCGCCCAACAGCAGACCAGACCAGGCCTGGCAGGGGGGCGCACACAACACAGAGGCAGGTGTGAGGAGGACAGTGAACAGTGGTGTTTCTACCACCAGCGGTGGGGCACAGAAGCCCGCCGTTGTCGCCCGCCCTGCAAGGGCCAGGGCCAGCAGCCGCTAATGACTATGGCGGCTGGCCACTAGGACAGCCTCTTGTACGTCTGGGACAGTCAGCTTCTTGGTCGACACTGGAGTGGAAATCAGCGTCTTGCCCCTGACGGGGTACGACACCCACAACAGGAAGCCAGGACCCACCCTGAGGGCCGCAAATGGCAGCATGATACGGACCTACGGCACCTGCACAGTGCAGCTGCAGTTCGGCGCCAGCCGGTTCACGTGAGACTTCACACTGGCTGCGGTGGCCCAACCACTCCTGGGGGCAGACATCTTGCGAGCTCACAGCCTGCTGGTCGACTTGCAAGGGAAAAGACTGGTACATGCCGAGACTTTCCAGACGTTCTCCCTGGGTGAAGACAAGTTGCCGGCCCCACACCTGGACTCCATCACACTGTCGGACAACGAATTCACCAGAATCCTGGCGGACTTTCCATCGATTCTGGCACTGCAGTTCACGGCAGCCATGCCCAGACACGGGGTTCAGCACCACATCCCGACCAAGGGACCACCCCTCCACGCCCGTGCACGAAGGTTCTCCCCCCGGAAAAGCTCCGCCTGGCAAAGGAGGAGTTCAAGAGGATGGAGGAATTGGGGATCGTAGGGAGGTCCGACAGCCCATGGGCCTCCCCCCTGCACATGCTGCCCAAAGCAGCTGGGGGTTGGAGACCATGCGGCGACTACCGCAGACTGAACGAGGCTACAACTCCAGACCGCTACCCCGTGCTGCACATACAGAACTTTGCAGCAAACCTGCACAGGGCAAGAATATTTTACAAAGTAAACCTCGTCAGGGGATACCATCAAATCCTGGTGCACCCTGAAGACATCCCCAAAACAGCACTCATCATTCCATTCGGCCTGTTCCGAGTTCCTCCGAATGCAGTTCGGCCTGAAGAATGCCACACTGACATTCCAGCGGCTAATGGATGAAGTGGGACGCGACCTGGACTTTGCGTTAATCTATTTGGACGACATCCTTATAGCCAGCAGTAGTCGCCAGGAGCATCTGTCCCACCTCTGCCAGCTCTACTCCCGCCTGAGTGATTTCAGCCTCACGATCAACCCGGCCAAATGCCAGTTTGGTCTCGATACCATTGACTTCCTGGGCCACAGGATTACCAAAGATGGGGCAACACCTCTGCCCGCCAAGGTAGACACGATCCGCCACTTTACCTGGCCCAACACGGTCAAAGGCCTGCAGGAGTTCATTGGTATGGTGAACTTCTACCACCATTTCCTCCCCTCAGCAGCCTGTATCATGCACCCTTTGTACACCCTGATGTCGGGTAAAGGCAAGGACATTACTTGGGACGAGGAGGCCACGGCCGCTTTCATTAAAGCCAAGGAAGCCTTGGCAAATGCCGCGATGCTGGTGCACCCCAGAACGGACGTTCCAACCGCACTCACGGTGGACGCATCCGACACAGCAGTCGGTGGGGTGCTGGAGCAGCTCATCGAGGGGCGCTGGCAACCCCTGGCATTCTTCAGCAAGCACCTACGACCACCCAAACTCAAGTACAGAGCTTTCGACTGGGAGCTGTTGGCACTGTATCTGGCAATCCAGCATTTCAGGTATTGCCTTAGAAGGCAAGCCGTTCACCACATTCACCGACCACAAACCGTTCACCTTCACGAAGGTGTCCGATCCCTGGTCGGCTCGCCAGCAGCGACATCTGTCCTACATATCCGAGTACACGACGGACATCCAGCATGTCTCGGGAAAGGACAACATCGTGGCAGACGCACTATCCAGACCTTGTCCCTGGGGGTGGACTATGCAGCACTGGCAGAGGCGCAGCAGGCAGACGACGGGATGCCCAGCTACAGGACCGCAGTCTCGGGTTTGCAGCTGCAGACTAAAGTCCCGCCACAGCAGTTCGAACCCACCCACCGGAGGTTCGACCACATTCATGTGGATATCATGGCCCGCCTACCAGTGTCCCGAGGAGCGCGGTACCTCCTAACTATGGTAGACTGGTTCACGAGGTGGCCAGAGGCGGTCCCGCTCACCGAAACATCGGCCGATTCCTGCGCCCGAGCCTTGCAACCTGGGTAGCACGTTTCGGGGGTACCGGCCCACATTACCTCTGACAGAGGCGCCCAGTTCACCTCCAGCTTGTGGTCGGCTGTGGCCAGCCTGTTAGGAACACAGCTACACCACACAACTGCCTACCACCCACAGTCGAACGGACTAGTGGAGCATTTCCACCGTCACTTGAAGTCGGCTCTCATGGCCCGCCTGAGAGGACCTAACTCGGTGGACGAACTTCCTTGGGTCCTGCTTGGAATTCGCACAGCGCCCAAAGAGGATCTGCACGCCTTGTCGGCCGAGTTGGTGTACGGCGCACCCCTGGCCGTCCCAGGAGAGTTCATACCAGCCCCAACGGGGCAAGAGGAAGAACCCGCAGCAGTCCTGGACAGACTACACAAAAGGCTCGGCAACCTGGCCCCCGTGCCAACTTCACAGCACGGACGGACCCCGACCCATGTATCCAAAGACCTGCAGGACTAATTTTGTGTTTGTACGAAGGGGCGGACACCGGGCACCGCTACAGCAGCTGTACGAGGGGCCGTTCAAGGTGATCAACAACAACAGGTCCACATACGTTCTGGACATTGGGGAGGAAAGAGGAGGTTTTCACGGTGGACTGACTCAAACCAGCCCATGTGGACTTGGCGCAGCCGGTCGAGGTTCAGGCACCGCGGCGCAGAGGCAGACCTCCCAAACAGAGGCTGATCCAGACTGTGGACATTGGGGGGTATATCGCCCGTTCTGGTGGGGGGGGGGGGGTTTATGTGGCGACCCACTTTCTGCGCAGGCGAACTGGCTCACAAATAGCCAGCGCGCGGGGAGAGACTTAGGTAATGCACCTCTGACGTCATTTCCGCCCGGACAGGGCAGGCGCTAGGGATTAAATGCCAGCGCCGCAAAGTTTGAATAAACTAGTCTCGAAACGATTTACCGACTGCGTGTCATCTCTAGCTCTGTATGTAGTACATCGCTACAAGGGCATAAAGTAAACTGGGATAAAAGTGAAATTCTACCCCTTACTAAAGGAGATTATAGTCAATGTCGATTAGTAACTCAATTTAGATGGCCGATAAATGGTATAAAATATTTAGGTACGAGTTGCTAATGACATAAAGAATTTATATAAATTAAATTATTTGCCATTATTGAAAAAAATTCAAGAAGATCTTGATAAATGGATGGATGATGTTACCAATAACATTAGCAGGCAGAGTTAATGCTGTAAAAATGAATATATTTCCTAGATTACAGTATTAATTTCAAACATTATCAATACAACTACCACAGAAGTTTTTTTCCAGAGTTGAATAAATGTGTGAGGAAGTTTCTTTGGAAAGGTAAGATGTCAAGAATATCGTTGGAAAAATTGACATGTGAATTTGACCTAGGAGGGTTACAACTCCCAAATTTTAAGAATTATTATAAAGCAAATCAACTTAGATTTATTGCATCTTTTTTTTTATGAAGATAAACCGACATAGATTAGAATAGAGTTAGATAAGTTTTCTCAACTTATTACTCCACTAGGGGTAAAACATTTTGCAGGTAATTCTTCTCCATCTAGTGGTACATTGCAACACTGATTGTAAACCTCATTCAACTGCTCCATGTTCATGCTAATCAAGTAGATCTGATAGCCTGTTGTACAAGAACTGAATACAGACTTCAGTAATGAAATCACACCCATTTGGCAACTCACTGCCAAGGCAAAGTTCTGCTTGTGGATATTCAAGTTGGTACATATATGTGATATGCCCAGAAGTAATCAAACATGCGTACAGTTCTAAGCATTCTAACATAGGGAAATTATAGTGTATTTAAATATCAATGAAAAAAAGCAAACTAGATTTATGAGAGCGCTTTTGAAACCTGTCTGGAAATTAAGACTTAACTGCGGAAGATGTTAAAAGATGATAAGAAAGGGTAATGTTTTGAAGGGCCATGGTATGATACACTTGAGATGAAGGAATACAATCGAAATTAGAACAATAAAGGCAAAAAAAAATTATAACAACATCCCATTATATAGCACTTCTGTTCATTTTACAATAACCAACCTATGGCTTCCCCTGAATCTCACTGACAGAAGGAAATCTGACAATCTCATCACATATCAGAATGGCACATACCACCAGGCTCAAGAACAGCATCTACCCCGCTGTTAAAAAGACAATAAGGACTCCTGAGTACACAATCTACCTTGCAATGGCTGCACCTACTTGCACTTTCTCTGAAACTACAACACTTAATTCTGCTATTGTTTCCCTTGTACTACCTCAATATACTGTTGCAATATAATGATCTGCGTGGATGACACAAAATATTTTTCACTATACCTCAGTACATGAGACAATAATAAACCAAGATACCAATTTACATTTGTCATCTCATTTGCACAGAAACTTATAACTTCTCTTCTACTTGTCATTATCTTGTGTTTCTTTTGTAATAAGATTCTTATCAGGAAAGATACAAAGCTTGCAATGCTGACAGTTTTAACATGACACTGGTAAAAGAAAGCAAATTGATTTAGTGCAATGATTCAGCACAGTCAGCAAGATGAACAACAGAATCAAAAACCAAACATTCCTCATCTTGTGGGCACACACTTTCGAAGAACAATAGCAGATTAATTAAAACTTCTCAACAACTTGCAATACCTGAAATCTGTTCTACAGCAAACACAGAATCTGGTTACTTCATCAAAAAAATGATATTCATATACTCAATATGCATTGTATTCACAAGGGAATATAAAAGAGTATGTGGCATCATACTCAAAACACCAGAACATGGTACGTAATGGAATTCTTAGGCTGCTATCTAATAGCTCTTCAATTTTGAGAGAAGTACTGTAAGAGATCATTCAAAAATATCAAGACATGAAAACACACACACACACACACGCACGCACGCCACTTTATTTGGTACCTCCAGTGGCCACTGAGTGCACATTCATGGTCTGCTGCAGTAGCCCATCCATTTCAAGGTTTGATATTCAGAGATGCTCTTCTGCACACCAGTGTTGTAATACATGATTATTTCAATTACTGTTGGCTTCCTGTCAGTTTGAACCAGTCTGGCCATTCTTCTTTGACCTCTCTCGTTAACACTGTTTTCACCCACAGAACTGCTGCTCACCATAAGTTTTTTTTTGTTTTGCAGACCATTCTCTGTAAACTACAGATCCCAGGAGCTCTGCAGTTTCTGAGATACTCAAACCACCCCATCTGGCACCAACAATCATTCCATGGTTAAAGCCACCTAGATCACATTTCTTCCACATTCTGACATTTGGTCTGAACAACAAATGAATCCCTTGATTATGTCTGCATGCTTTTATGCATTGTGTTACTGCCAAAGGTGCATTAGATATTTGCATTAACCAGCAGGTGTACAGCTGTACCTAATAAAATGGCCACTGTGAATGTACAGATGTGTATCCCATTTCAGCTTCAGAAACCTGCTGTATTTCACAGAACACTGATGCAGTCATGAAGAGGGGATGCCCATGGCTCTTTTTCATGTTGGAGCAGATTTGATATTTCACCAAAGACTTTCAAGCTTTTATGCGGAGAGCATTTTGACTGGTTGCATCAGAGCTTGGTATGGAGCCTCCAATTCACAAGATCGCAAGAGGGTGCAAAAGATTGAAGACTCAACCAGTTCCATCATGGGCACAACTCTTCTGACATCAAGGACATTGTCTTCAAGAAGCAGTGTCTCAAGAAGGTGGCATCACTCATTAAAAGACATTCACCATCCGCATTGCTGCCATCAGTGAAGAAGTACAAAAGCATGATGATCAGCGTTCAGCATTTTAGGAATAGCTTCTTCTCCTCTGATCATATTTTTGAATAGTCCACAAACACTACATCATTATTCATCTTTTACAAAAATATTTTGTAACTTACAGTAATTCTCGTCTTCCTGTACTGCTGTTACAAAACAAATTTCAAGACACAAGTCACTAACAATAAAAGTGACTCTGATATTAGAGGTGGTTTTTAATTCCTGGAACTATTTCTTAATAGGGACAAATCTAGTCACTTCAGTACCTTTTTTTAAATAAAACTGATCGGGAGGCAAAACTTCTCATTTTTTTTAAATGTGCAACAATAAAGACATAGTTGAACCTTCAAATTTGAGATTTCACATAGCATATTTAAAAAACTGACAATTTTCTCAGAAGTTACTTTTAAATGAGTTACCTCCTCTATAAATATAAAACATTTGGTTTATTTGGTACAAAAAAAATCTACAAACTGTACATTAACAAGTTTTACAACTCCAGTATAACTTCTGCTATAATGTATTAATATAATACTACATGTGGTATGGCATAACGAGGGGGGATTTGGTACAATGCTGAAAACCTTCATTCCTTCTGTTTATGCTGTCATCTTCCTATAGCTCACCTCTATTTCCCCCTCTAATTTGGTCTCTTTTAATCTGAAGGATTGCTCCATTATTCTCAACATTCTGCTTGTCCACTATACTGAGCACAGCCTTCAACTGTGCACCTCAACCACTTCCTTTCCTACTATGCACATGTCTATGCCGCCCATTTCCACAAACTCCATTTTTAAAATTATCAGATCACATGCGGGGGAGGGGTGTGTAGCACACATTTTATGGTTATTATGGGAGCAACAAAGCAAGCTGATATTTCAAAAGCAGACTGACAAACACAGCTTTTGCCATTGGGACAGGAAAAATGCTGCACTGTATCTACTTGGTTTGCTTTTCCTCTTCCTTCAGTCCATATACATTTCCAGCATTTCCCCTATATTCATTTTAGCACCTTATTTTCCTTTAAACTTCTCATCATTTTAGCTATTTCCCATCTTTAGTCACTTTATTGTGGCTTCATCTTTTTTTTCTATTTGATTATTTAGCTTGAGATGTTCAGTTCATGGCCTTCTTTCCAATGATGCAGGAAATCTAAAATAAAAACAAAATGTTGGAAAAACCACCTTATGGAAAGAGAATTATTAAGTTATCTATTCCTTCCCTTTCTCCCCACCAGAACCCTGATTAGTCTTGTTCTTTAAACAGGCTCAGTGTTCAGTTCTTAGGGAAACGCAAGCAAAATTATCACAATGTTTTTTTTTCCTTTACATATTTTCTATTTACCAGTATTTGCATGCATTTTTCATACTCTCACTGGTGGGCTTTCTGCATCATAACTTGTAACTCACAAACCTGCATAGGAGAGGATGCTAAAATGATAAGTTAGTCATATCCTATTCCTCATGCTGATAAAACCTCCCCAAAGCCAAAACTTCACATGGTACCTCCAAAAGCACAAGAGCAATTTTTCAAACCAAATGCCAAAATGTCCAGACACTCTGCTCAAGCCCATAAAACCAATAACTTAGCTATTCCTCAGGGAAACATAATCAGATTTTCTGCAGCAACTCAAAAGTGGTCAAACATTATTACAACAGCTTCACCACTTCAAGCACTGAATGTAATCCTAGTTTAGCTCAAGTTTGAAAATGAATTTATATCCTTTTTAATGTCTTGAGATACGCTCAACTTTTTTCTTTAAATATGAAATGACTTTGTAGAACTCATCATTTGAATTTACGATTAGAAGATAACACACCAAGACAGTCCAAGCTGACTGACGTAGTTACATCTGATTCAGAAGCTTTAAAAAATATATACTCTGCAATAACCAGTCTTCCAGATCCAGATTATTCCAATGAATACAATTAAAATCAAATAGCTGCTTTCCATATTTGAATGTTCACTTTTCCAACGAGATAACTAAACAAGTTTCACATTCTGGACTGCTCTCACTAGAGATCTTTATCCTACAAGTTACACAATTGCCCTCAAATCTTTAAATTTCTCCCCTCTTGCCACCATGCACCCTGGAAAAAGATCTATGCCCCTCACAATTTGATAAACCTGAAAGGTCACCCCTCAGCCTCCTACACTGCAGTATCACTGACTGATATCCCACTTGCTTCAATTTTCAGTTTCAACTCTTCAGACCCATTTGCTGATTAATTGAATCTTAATTTAAATCAATAATATTTTCCTTACAAAATTTTAAGTGGTATAGCTTTTGGTGGGTCTTTCAAATTAACAGATGAGCAGTCAATACAGCTAAACACTGATGATCTACAAAAATGTTTTCCCATTAACTTGCAAGTTTAAAAATAGGTATCAAATTTAGCCTTTCTGTATTATACTCTCACCGCAGTACTTCATTCACAGAATGCCATAGACAATGTTAATGAAATATATGCAACAAACAGCTCAGTTTGTGGTGAGCCAGATTTTAAGATGTACTTAAACTTGTTAATGTGATATATAGTCCGTCAATGTGAAGTGCTCAATATTGTCACGCAACTAATTCCGTAACCATAATTGCAAATTTCCTTGTAACAAATTTTTTTAAAATTCTGACCACTGCAATTGGAGTACATTTTTATGGGAAAAAATGCATGAGTAATTTCTGATCTTGCCCTCTGAAATTCAAGCATGGCAGTGTAAATGCTTGTGAATTAATACAAAATATTTTTTAAATAGACAAATCAAAGTGTCTTGCTCTTAATCTTTTTTTCAATTACTCAAAATGGGAGGTTGGAAGCCCCTTATAAACTCTGTCACATTTCATCCTTTTTCATTCCAGAGATAATCTCATCACCTCACTTTAGGAAGGATGTTGAGGCTTTGCAGAGGGAGTAGAAGAGGTTTACCAGGATGTTGCCTGGTTTCGAGGGCATGTGCTATTGTGGGAAGATGGACAATCTTGGGTTGTTTTCTCTGCAGCCGCGGAGGCTGAGGGGAGCTCTGATAGAGGTTTATAAGTGGCATAGATCGAGTAGACAGGGAGTATCTGTTTCCCAGGGTAGAAATATCTAATACCAGAGGGTATGCATTTAAGCTGAGAGAGGGTAGGTTCAAAGGGGATGTGAGGGGCAAGATATTTTATCCAGAGTGGTGCAAGCCTGGTATGGTGGTAGAGGCTTTTAACGATGTTTAGATAGGCACATGAACATGTGGAAGATGGAGGGATATGGACATTGTGTAGGTAGGAGAGATTAGTATTTGGGGCTTTTTTGATTTACTTTGTAGCATGTTTGGCACAACATTGTGGGGCCAAAGGGCCTGTTCCTCTGCTGTACAGTTTTTCCAGTCCAACGTGTTTTAAGAGTGTTCTCTAAAGAGTAGACAGCTGGGAAATTTAAACAGGTGTAATAAATGGCATTTCATGTATGGAGACCCAAGAACAAAATTTAGACTGAGCAAGAATTGCACTGACAGGAGGTGCATTTTTTTAGATGAAACATTAAACCAAGGTTTTAAGTGCCCAAACCTAAAAAGGTTCCATGTATCAATATCAATTGCAAGCAAGCAAACCATACATACAGTTCACCCAAGTGTCTTGATCATTTTCACACTGCTGTCTGTGGGACACTGTAAAGTGCAAAATGACTACTACATTTCTGCATTACAAAAATAACCAGAATTCAAAGAACTTTTTATTAACTGCTCTCCAAGAGCTTTGGATGAAGATGATGTAAGATGTTAAAAAAAGACAAAAGGAAACAAATATGATCTTTTTTCACCTCTAGATACAGATAAACAAACATTAGGCCTGGAGTTTCTTCCACATTTGCCCCCGAAGTAAACAAATGGACAACATTAAGAATTAAAACTTAAATTGTCCATTAAAAATCTTCCACCCATCCAAACCCTTCATCTGAACCACCTAAAATTAATCTCATTTCTAATCCTCAAAATACAAGAATCCTCCAGATGTTTGCTTACACTGCAACAAAATTTAAGTGCAAAAGAAAACAAAGCAAGTCAAGCCATTCTTTATTATTTATTTATAAATTTTTCTTGAAAAAACAAAACCTTCTCATAAACAATCTGTATTTTGTTTTTCTTGAATAAATTTTTAATGGCTGAAGTATGTCACAATAAATCTGAACAGCAACTAAATTTATAAGAAGCCAGAGAAGGCAATATCTGCATACGGCTGTCTGGGTTACAGAAACTCACAAATCACTACCTAAAAGTTTAACTCTCACAGAATTTATATGAAAAAAAAACACCATTTAAAAAAAAAATTCACATTTCTTGACACACTGTAAGACTTTACATGTATAAAGTCACTATACTGCCCACTTTCTAGGAATGCAATCCCATTCCACTCCCTAATACAAGGACTACCTGTAACAGAAATCATCCCGATGTGTTTTATAAGATTATTGTGCAAACTATGGAATTTCTGCACCTATTAAGTAATGAGGGCAGCTGGCCAACAGTGATTAATTGCAGGCTTTAAGGAGACCTAATGGGGAGCTCAAGGCCTTGGCAGCTAGAAGCAAGCCTACGTACATTCCAGTGATTAAATTCCGAGACTTTGCAGCCCTAGAGACGAGCCAATTCTATGTCGGTGCCATCAGCTGAAGTGTTACGGGAGAAAAGGGAATATTGGGAACAGCTGATGAGCTGTCATAGCTCTATACTCAGGTCATGCTCTCTCTTTTGTTGGTGGGGAAGAGTTTGTGATCGATTCTCAAGTTGGAGAACTCACAAATAAAACGATGCGGCAGACTTAAACACAATAATCAGCAAGTTGTTCGTCTCTGTTGGTCGTCCCTCTTGCTGTGAAAGGGCGACACTTCTCTGTCCCTTTAATAGGGAAAGAGAGCGCGAGTCTGTGGTATGTCAAATTGCCAGATGAACGACTAGTTTTTGTTGTACCGTAGATCATGGTCTTTCTTGGGAGCTTTGCTATTGCATGCTTGATGGGTAGAGGGTGGTGATGCCTTTTTTCCTGAAGTGGGGGAGGGAGAAGGAGTTGCTTTGCTGCTGCTTGTGTGTGTGTGGTGGGGGGGGGGGGGGAGTAGGGGTGCTTTGGGGTTTTAACATTTTCACTGTCACTCAGTCTTTGGGGCACTCTTCCGTTTTTGCGGATGTGTGCGAAGAACAAGAATTTCAGGTTTCATACTGTATACATTCTCTGATATTAAATGGAATTACTGAAACTATTGAAATTTAGGTGAACTAGACTAGAGACACACAATTCCAAAGAGATAATAAAGAAATTAAAAAGAGTGAGGATTTCGACAGATATGAGCATAAGCACAAGTATTTAAAATGGTTGTGCAACTGTGCATAACTACATAAACTTCAGCATACACAAAAATGATGGGTGAATGAGACTTGATATGGCTTCCCAATTGCAAGTTCTTAAACTTATACCAGACGTCAATTAATAACAGTTGAAAAAGCTGAAACATAAACTTTAAGACACACACAAGCCCGCATTCATGTGGGTTTATCATTTCCTTCTATACCTTCAAAAAAAAAGAGCTCACTTCAGTTTCAGCTACATTTTGATGTGATCGGGTTATACCTAGGACTACTCTGATATAAGCAAACTGAGAACAACGTTAGATGCGAGCAAGCCAGTTTTTCTGGTCTACGGAAGAAGCTTAAACTAAAAAGGGTTTAGTTCAAGATGCAAAGCAGTTCATGGATAATTAAATTAGAAATGATAACACTACTTTGATTGAATATTTACTGAACTAAAAATTAAATGAACAGCATTAGAGAAAAATCTTAATGCTGTAGAATTTGTGAACAGGAAACATATTTAAGATCATAAAACTGAGTAAACACTGACAACCTAATAGATGGTAACGTATTGGTCAAATTACTGGGCTAGCAGCCAATGTTTCTAACCATTGATCCGGAGACACAATTCAAATCCCTTCCTGAAAGGCACCTTGAGATTTTAAAGATTTTACATCTGAAATATTTTTTAAAAGCAGCTACACTTAGTAAAACCACCATGAAACTACTGAGTACTTATTTGGAAAAAAAACATCCAGTTTATTACATTTTTATATTGGAATAAAACACCATTACCCAGTTTGGGCTGTGTGTAACTTCAGACCATCAAAAGGTTGACTCCTAATTACAGACTCAGCTCAGGGGCACGATGGGTAGGGGAATAATTGTTGGCCTTGCCAGCCAAGTCTACATCACATGAGTAAACAAACTGAAAAAAAAATCTTAAAGATACCATAAGCAATATTAGAGAAAAATTAAAGGTTAAAAATGCTGACTGCTGAAGATTCTTGCGAAGCTTTAAAACACAAAGTCAAAGTAGCAAAATTACCTCAATAATCAAGGAAGGCAATTCATGGGAGTTTGGTAAAAAAAATATTTAAACATGCATACATCTGTTTTCCCCCATAACTACACTAGAAAATCAGAACCTAATTGTGAAGCATTTTCAAAAATCAATTAAAATGATAACACATTTTATGCCACTAGTGTCTTGTAGAGAAGTATGCAATATATTGAGAGACTACTCAATATAGGCAATGTTTGTCAACTTTCAACAATTCTAAAACTCTTAACATTTACACATCAGGACACAAATGAGTATATGTTCACAGCAGAAAGATACACTTTGGTCCATGCTAATGACGTTGTGAAAAATCAGTTCCCAATTTCCATTATGGCAGCATAGGAGCATGGAAGTCAAAGTGCACCAACACTGGGAAAAAGAAAAGAACAGAAACAGCCAATCAGGACATCTAGCTATCAAACAGCATCAGACCCTGTTCTCAAAGTCAGCTGTCTGTTTCCAGTCACGAGAGAGAGAGAAATCTGCAACCAGATTATGTTGAAGGGAAAAAAATGACAAAAACTGCAATGATTACTTAAAACATATCACATACATTACTCTAACCCAAAATATCACCAAAATAAAATGGTAGTTATTTTTAATATAACTTTACTTTATTGTCACCAAACAATTGATACTAGAGCGTACAATCATCACAGTGATATTTGATTCTGCGCTTCGCGCTCCCTGAAGTACAAATCGAAGTAAATATAATAAAAATTTTAATTATACATCATAATTAGAAAATAGAAAAGGGAAAGTAAGGTAGTGCAAATCAGGTCCGGATATTTGGAAGGTACAGCCCAGATGCAGGTCAGGATCCCTTCAGCAGTCTTATCACAGTTGGAAAGAAGCTGTTCCCAAATCTGGCTGTACGAATCTTCAAGCTCCTGAACCTCCCAAAGGGAAGAGGGACAAAAAGTGTGTTGACTGGGTGGGTCGTGTCCTTGATTATCCTGGCAGCACTGCTCCGACAGCATGCAGTGTAAAGTGAGTCCAAGGATGGAAGATTGGTTTGTGTGATGTGCTGAGCTACGTTCACGATCTTCTGCAGCTTCTTCCAGTCTTGAACAGGACAACTTCCATACCAGGTTGTGATGCACCCTAGAAGAATACTTTCTATGGTGCATCTATAAAAATTAAGTGAGGGTTTTAGGGGACAGGCCACATTTTTTCAGTTTTCTCAGGAAGTAAAGGCACTGGTGGACCTTCTTGGCAGTGGACTCTGCTTGGTTAGACCAAGTCAGGTCATTTGTGATATTCACCCTGAGGAATGTAAAGCTTTTGACCTGTTCCACCTGCGCACCACCGATGTAGATGGGGTCGTGTGGTCCGCTACTCCTTCTGAAGTCAACAACCAATTCCTTCGTCTTGCTGACGTTGAGGGATAGGTTATTGTCTTCGCACCATGCCACCAGGTTCTTAATTTCCTCTCTGTAGTCAGATTCATCATTACCCAGGATACGGCCTACAATTGTGGTGTCATCAGCAAACTTATATATTGAGTTCGATGGAAACTTGGCTACACAATCATGGGTGTACAGTGAGTACAGCAGGGGACTTGGTACACAGCCTTGTGGGGCACCGGTGCTCAGAGTGATTGTAGGGGAGAGTTTGTCCCATATTTTTACAGCCTGTGTCCTGTCTGTGAGGAATTTGAAGATCCAGCTGCAGATCTGAGTGCTAAGACCCAGGTTCCGGAGCTCAGGAATCAGTTTATTTGGAATGATGGTATTAAAGGCAGAGCTGTAGTCGATGAAAAGGAGCCTTACATATGCGTCTTTATTCTCCAGGTGTTCTAAGGAGGAATGTAGTGCCAGAGAGATGGCATCTGCTGTTGACCTGTTGCTCCGCTAGGCGAATTGCAAAGCATTGAGGTTGACCGGTAGGTTATGGTTGATGTGTGCCATAACCAATCACTTGAAGCACTTCATAGCAATTGATGTCAGAGCCACAGGTCGATAGTCATTCAGGCATGCCACCTTGCTTTTCTTCGGCACTGGGATTATCGTTGCCTTCTTAAAACACAAAGGGATTTTAGACTGAAGCAGGGAGCAGTTGAAGATGTCAGGAAACACTCCAGCTAGCTCGCTTGCACAGGCCCAGAAAACCCGTCCCGGGACGCCATCTGGGGCCGTTCGCCTTCCTTGGATTTATCTTCAGGAAGGCTCTTCTAACGTCTTCCTCGGTGATGATGAATCTCGATGCCACCAGGTCCGGTTCATCCGGAGGGGGCAGGACGCTCCACTTCTGTTTGAATCTTGCGTAGAATACGTTAAGTTCGTCAGGACGAGAAGCGCTACAGTTACTGATATTCCCAGCCTCTTCTTTGCGCCCAGTGATCTCATTTAGACCCTGCCATAGTCTACTGGCATCCTCCGGTTAGCCTGGGCTTCCAACTTGGCTCGATATTGCCTCTTGGCGCCCTTAATGGCTTTCCAGAGTTCACGCCTGGATTCCGTGTAGCAACTGGTATCCCCGGACCTAAAAGCCACAGCTCCAGCCTTCAAAAGGGACTGGACCTCAATTCATCCAAGGTTTCTGGTTAGGGAATACCCGGATCATCTTGCGAGACACACAGTCCTCTGTGCATTTCCAGATAAAATACATGACAGCTGAGGCATACTCATCAAGGTTAGCTGCCGAGTCCTTGAATACTACCCAGTCCACCGATTCAAAGCAGTCATGGAGGACCTCATCCATTTCCTCTGTCCAACGCGACACCACTTTTGACACCGTGACCTCCTGCTTCAGTTTCTGTTTGTAAGCCAGGAGGAGGAGTATGGCCTGATGGTCTGATTTTCCGAAGTGAGGTCATGGGACGGAACGGTAGGCATCCTTGACTGTTGTGTAGCAGTGGTCAAGTATATTCAGGCCTCTAGTGGAGCAGGAGACATGTTGGTATAACTTTGGCAGCGCTTTTCTGAGGTTGGCCTGGTTAAAGTCCCCAGCTGTAATGAGCAAAGCCTCCGGATACCTGGTCTCAAGTTCACTAATGTTGGCATACAGTGTATCCACAGCACACTCCACGTCCGCCTGGGGGGGAAATGTAGACCGCTGTCAGTATGACCGAGGTGAATTCCCGTGGCAGATAATAGGGATGACACTTCACCGACAGATGTTCCAGGTCCGGACTGCAGGAGCTTGTCAGTGCCACTGTGTCCGAGCACCACGCAGTGTTGATCATTAGGCAGACACCACCTCCCTTCGTCTTGCCCGAAGATGCCGTGCGGTCCATCCAATGGATCGAAAATCCCTCTGGTCGAATGGCAGTCGGGGGTGGCAGAGGAGAGCCAGGTCTCCGTGAAACAGAATACACAGCAGTTCTGCATCTCCCTGCAGTAGGTGAATCTCCCTTTAAGATCATCCACCTTGCTCTCTATGGCTTGCACATTAGCTAGTAGGATGGTAGGTAGAGGGACCCTAAAGCCCCTCAGTTTCAGTCTGACCAGCAGCCCAGCTCTTTTCCCATGCTTCCTTGGTAAACAGCACATCTCTCCAGGTTTCCATCGATGCAGCGTATTGTTGGCAGCTCTTTGAGGTTGGTGGATGCGTCCCGCAGGGATCGATCGGCGGGCTCTCCAGATCAGGCCGAGTTACAGGGGAGGCTCCGCTGCCACTTCCAAACTGCCGGGGGCCCGGGCTGTCGATTGAATCAGGCCCCGAAGCCGACACTTAATCCCGGAGGGCCGGGCTGCCGGCTGAAACAAGTCCGTGAACTGAGTCGCAGTTGCGGAGGCCTCCGCTGCAGCTGAGCCCCGAGCTCGATTTCCGAGGTCGGCAGCTGTGGATGGCCACCAACGGGGCTCCACGGTGGTCGCTCCGGGGAACTTTGAGGTCTCCGACGTCACTTCTGTGTGGTTGTCTGCTTCGGAGAGGTGCTGGTCGGAATGGGCCGCGTCTCCAGGTGCTCCGACACGGTAGCACGCCGCGGATCTCCGGGAACGTGGTGGACCTCGGACCAGGCCTCGCTGATCAGGTTCAGGTGCAGTCCGGAGTTGAAGCAGCAATTCTGGCACGTCGGTGATCTCCAGCTGGGTCAGTAGCTTCGCCAGGGTATTGTCGATCTTGCTAGATGTAGCAAATTGGAGGTTCAGAAGGGTTTCTCAGGTATAGGATAGTGTAGAGGGCAGTTTGCTTGGGAGAGCACGCACAGAGTCGCCAGATACCGGTGGCATCTTAATAACGGACTTAATAACCATCTTAATAACTTCATTATAATATTTATAATGAAGTACCAGGTATTTTAAAATACATCTTTCATGTTAGCTCTAAAATACAAGCATTTATCACACTTTCCTGACACCTAGTCTGAGCATATTCCTCAAATTTATTCCAAGAGTACCAAGCTCTACTGAATATCAGTATAAGTGGAGGCCGTAGCACCCAACTGTGATGAAATCAATGTCTTCAAATCTTCACATTTGGAAAGAAATTATTTACTGAGTTAAGCACATGCAAATTAAGAATTCCCAGTTAAATCAGAACATCAAAATGAGGATTATTAATTCTGCGCTTGAAACTTCTGTAAAGTGCAGCTGATGACAAATCAGTGTACAAAATTTGTACATTTCCAGGAGATATTCCCTTAGTACTACCTTGAACTTTGAGATGATTTATCAGTCAGATGTACTTTGCCCTTGGATTCTGGGATATACTTTTACCTAGCATTTAATGACAGGAAGTGAGTGCAAAGAAAATGAATAAATTGACTCTTTGAAGGAAGGAACCATTTTATGAGGAAAGATCAAGTAGATTTGATTATGCTTTCTAGAATTTAGAGGATTTAAAAAGTGATCCTATTGAGACAAAAGATTCTGAGAGTTGCTGGAGTGTTTCCCTTGCTCCTGAGTAAACTGTTTGCTGTGTGATAGACCACATTTTGTCAACTCAATATCACTGCCTGATGCTGGCAATAAATACGGATTCAGAGAATCAGAAATTAAAACATAAAATGCTACAGTATGCAAAAAAAATAATCGCATCTATATTGGTGTATCAGTCTATATTAGCATGTGGAACTCTACTGTTTGAACCGACTATCTTCTAAATAAATAGCCAGAGCACTGGAAAATGAATATAAATAACAAAATTAATGAAAATACAAAGTTTTCTTCTCTTTGGCAGCAGTAGAGATTGATACATGTTCATTACTACCATCATTTTTGTTGTGTTTTTCCTTCTCCAGCACTTTAGAAGAAGATAATGGCTTATCTACACAACATGAAGCCCAAGGTATTATTTTATAATGCAGAGAGATGATGGGCAAGGAATGCAGAAAAAAATTGTCAATTATCTCCCAAGCTCTGAAGAGCAATCCTTGCAGTAGCTACCGAGTAGAGTTGGAATGGCTACAACCTGGAGGCAGTAGTGGGAAATCTGTCTCAGAAAGACTCTCTTAACAGCTTCATGCTGTCTGAGGAAACTGTGGCAAACTGAATGGGATATTAAAGTGTGTGGGGAGCACAGGAATCATGATGGTTGACACATTTATCACTATTGTTAACAGATTAAGATGGAATGCTTTTAAAAACTTATTTTAAAAATTGCAAAATCTCTGAATTCAAAATTTGTGCCTGAGGAAACCTGCAAAAGTGACAAACTTTTCAATAAGACGATCACCTCAACTTCTATAATACTTTAAATATTTTAACTCTGAAGTGGAAAAAGCACTAACATGTCAGTGATGCAAGCATCAATTGCTGGTTATTCATTGGCCTCCAAACGAGTACTGATAAAGAAATTTTTAAAAAACACTAAAATCAGAGCACACTTTTATTTTGTTCATTGAATTTAGACACTGTTCACAGGGCCAGGATATATTAAGCATCAATTTCCCCAAAACCAAATTACTGCTGAAAGAACACAGAACTCACTTATAGAGTGGCAACACTTCCAGAGAAACGTTGGTATCTGTGGGGAAACATCAGTTAAAACCAATAAATTATTTTGAAATACAGAAAGTTTTATAGAGATAATGGGAGCAGACTTTTTACATGAACCTACATCCCAATAACCTCACAATGTGTTTATATTTAAGTGGCTAACAAAATAAAACCATTTTTACTTGTTTTTTCATGTGTAATTTCTGCATCTGTGGCATTTCATTTTTATTAACAATGCCAGTGGGCTGGCCTGATCACCATGTTAAGTTTAAGCAACTACAAAACGTTGCTAGATTTCTCTGGAAAAGGAAGGGGCATGTGCAATTTGAAATACCATTTGATATAAAATTACTTTAGTTATACAACTTTTTTACTAGAAGTATACAACTGCTGTTCTTTTAACTTGTACCTAATGTAGTGTAAAATTATACCCAAACATTTTGAAGAAATAACATTCTAAATATAAATATCCAAAAATTTATTTTCACAATGGAATTTAAATTCAGCCACCAGTGATGCAATGTCTGCTGTCTGCAAGAATTGTACATGAACTGAACAGTTTCACATTGCTTCCAGTGTAAGTGGTTAACAGTACAAACTTATTTGCAATACTTCTACTAACTGTTGTCCTTAAAGTGCTTACAGAGCAATCATCTATCATTAAAACCAAAACATGGGGTACCACATAGTAGCCTGGTGAAATATAGTTCCTCTTGGAATAGGTACACAACTAGGATTTGAAAGAATTCAAATCCTAGTCTACAGGCAGTCCCCGGGTTACGAACGAATTCTGTTCCTGAATCTGTCTTTAAGTCAGATTTGTACGCAAGTCGGAACAAGTACATCCGGTAGTATTTGGCGTCACTTAATTTAACGTTTGTTATGTATATAGTATATATTTTACCTTTCTATGCATATAAAACACTTAAGAAACATACGTATTCCAATAATTAAACCACTGAGTTGCTTAGTAATAACTGTAGCTTTCATCAGGGCAGGGCCTTTCACATGCTCCATTATTCTCCCTTTATCCTTTAAAATTGTTCCAATCGTTGACTGACTATAGCCTAACGCTTTTCCAATGACATTTCACCTCTTTCCAAACGCTTATACTTTATTTTCAATCATGATCGCTTCCTGGCAATGGAACAGAAACATTGTGGACGCTCCTGAGCTCCGCCAGGTCCTAAGGACCACCACACTGAATTCCCCGGTCCTAAGGTCCACCTCACTGAGCCAGGTTAATGGGACAAGTGGGGGCTGTGCTGGGTTTGGGTAGTTCATCCTCCACAATATTCCATGTGGGAATTTAAACTGGAGGTGGCAGTGTTTTTTTTTACGAGATTGAGTTGCAAACTCGACATCAACCTGGCACGGATAGAGAGCGCGCTCGAGAGGTGTCCGTCACTGGATCGAACTCGGGAACCTCTGTTCTTGAGCCCGGCGCTGATCTCACTGCGCCACCAGCCAACCAGAAGGGAGGGGGGGGGGGGTCAGGGTGAATCTTAAGAAAAATTTAAGCCAAGTACAAAGTTACACACTCAACACAATGTCAATGGCAACAACTTAAAATGTCGGACAGCGTCACGATCCGACTTAAAATGGCGGATGGCATTCTCCTTCCTTGGTTCTTAAGTCAGACGTTTGTAACTCGGGGATTAATTGTATATAACTTAAGTTTTACCAGCTCTTACCTATAAATGTTAAAGTGAATAATCATAGCTAGGAGAAAGGAAAAGTGGAAGTATTAGCAGAGAGGCATACACCTTCCAAATAAGCATCTTGCTAGTCCATGATATTCATAGAACTGCTCAATTTAAAATTATTGTACCTAACATACAGAAAAGTACTGAAGGAAGGAGTATACCAACTATAATGTTGGACAAAGGTAGAAGGAACAAAAATAAATGCAGTAACAAAATGACCTGCCGGTCATTTCAGGGCAATGCTACTGTCAATGACTATGCACCAAAGGCACAATTTCAGCACATTCTACAAACAACACATACAATTCACAATCTCAAAACTCAAGTCTTTGCATTAATTAGATCAGACAACTAATATACAGAGTTCAACATGTTTGGACTCAGAGCAGATCAAATACAAGTAGCTCCAGTCTTTCAAAGAAAAATGATTCAGCACAGTAAAAATGGAGCAATTCATATTCCAGAGACTTGAGACCAGAACAGTGTAAAGCTCTGCTCAGGCATTCTGCATATTAAATTACAGGGGCATGCTCTTCTTAACTGCACTCATGGTTATTCAATGATGAAACTAATCAGTAAATAATCCCTCAAACAGAAAAACTACCGAACTCAGACCTAATTCTCTCAACTCTTCCACACGTCTGGCAGAGAATGCTGGATAGTCCTAAAGAACAATGTCTTCAGCCAGTTTCCCCCCTTAATCCAAAAATAACAGTGCACTTTTGTGCAGTTTCTGCAAGGATCAATTAATCAGAACAGCATAAAAAGATTTTTCATGTACCTAACGTTCCACTCCCATCCTTTTGGTGGGTCAATCGCCTCTTGAAGATGAACGCGATGTGTGTATTGAGGGTAGGGGTGGATGTGGCTGTGGTGGAGCTGGCTGAACCTATGTAATCCTCTGCAGCCTCTTACAATGCTGTGTATTGAGGCTCCATACCAGGCTGGATGCAACCAGTCAGAATGCAGAATGTTGTCTGCTGTACATCTATAAAAACTTTAAAGTCTTTGATTCCATACCAAATTTCTTCAAATTCCTAATAATACAGCTGGTGTGTTTTCATCATACTTGTACTATTGTGCTGGGTCCAGGATAGATCCTCTGAGATGTTCACACTCAGGAACTTTATGCTGCTCACCCCTCAATGAGGACTGGTATGTGTTCTCTCCATTTTCCCTTACTGAAGTCCATAATTAGTTCGCAAACACAAGGAAATCTGCAGATGGTGGAAGTTCAAGCAACACACACACACAAGTGCTGGTGGAACGCAACAGGCCAGGCAGCATCAATAGGAAGTATAGTTGACGTTTCGGGCTGAGACCCTTCGTCAAGACTAAAGAAAAGATAGTAAGAGATATGAAAGTGGGAAGGGTGAAGCTAAGAGCTGGAAAGGTGATTGGCAAAAGGGATACACAGCTGGAGAAGGGAAAGGATCATGGGACGGGAGGCCTAGGGAGAAAGAAAGGGGGAGGGGAGCACCAGAGGGAGATGGAGAACAGGCAAGGAGTGATTGTGAGAGGGGCAGAGTCAAGTCAGTCAAGTCACTTTTATTGTCATTTCAACCATAACTGCTGGTACAGTGCATAGTAAAAATGAGACAAGGTTTTTCAGGACCATGGTGTTACATGACACAGTACAAAAACTAGACTCAACTACGTAAGAAACACAGAGAAAAAAAAACACACAACAACTACACTAGACTACAGTCAGCCCTCTTTATCCGCGGATTCCACATGCGCTGATTTAACCAACCGCGGATCCGGAAAACCAGGAAGTTCTCTCTCCAGCACTCGTTGTTTTGAGCATGTACAGACTATTTTTTCTTGTCAATATTCCCTAAACAATACAGTATAACAACTATTTACATAGCATTTACATTGTATTAGGTATTATAAGTAATCTAGAGATGATTTAAAAGTACAGGCAGTCCCCGGGTTATGAATGAGTTCTGTTCCTGAGTCTGTCTTTAAGTTGGATTTGAAGTCGGAACAGGTACATCCGGTATTATTTACCATCAGTTAGTTAAACGTTTTTCTCAGTATATATTTTACCTTTCTATGCATATAAAACACTTAAGAAACATACATATTTCAATAATTATTCCACTGCGTTGCTTAGTAATAATTGTAGCTTTCATCGGGGCAGGGCCTTTCACATGCTCCATTAAAATTGTTCTGATCATTGACCAACTATAGCCTAACGCTTTTCCAATGACCGATGGCATTTCACCTCATTCTGATCACTTTATTACTTCCACCTTATTTTCAATCGTGATCGTGATTATTTTTGTGAACAGAAACACCGCGGATTCAGAGCTGCGCCTGCTCCTAAAGTCCACCACACTGAGATAGGTTAAATAAAGTCCGGGGTTCCGCTGGGTCCTAAAGACCACCGCACTGTGGCAGGTTAAATAAGGGACTTGAGCATCCGCATTTTTGGTATCCACGGGGGGGGGTCCCGGAACCAATCCCCCGCGGATAAGGAGGGCCGACTGTGCAGACCTACCCAGGACAGCATAAGGTGCAAAAAACAGTGCAGGCATTACAATAAATTATAAACAGGACAATAGGGCAGTAAGGTGTCAGTCCAGGGTCTGGGTATTGAGGAGTCTGATAGCTAAGGGGAAGAAACTGTTACATAGTCTGGTCGTGAGAGCCCGAATGCTTCGGAGCCTTTTCCCAGATGGCAGGAGGGAGAAGAGTTTGTATGAGGGGTGCGTGGGGTCCTTCATAATGCTGTTTGCTTTATGGATGCAGTGTGCAGTGTAAATGTCCGTGATGGCGGGAAGGGAGACCCCGATGATCTTCTCAGCTGACCTCACTATCCGCTGCAGGGTCTTGTGATTCGAGATGTGCAATTTCCGAACCAGGCAGCGATGCAGCTGCTCAGGATGCTCTCAATACAACCCCTGTAGAATGTGATGAGGATGGGGGGCGGGAGATGGACTTTCCTCAGCCTTCACAGAAAGTAGAGATGCTGCTGGGCTTTCTTTGCTATGGAGCTGGCACTGAGGGACCAGGTGAGATTCTCCGACAGGTGAACACCGAGAGAGAGAAAAAAAGGAGGGGGGAATAAATAAATAAGGAATGGGGTAAGAAGGGGAGGAGGGGCATTAACAGAAGTTAGCGAAATCAATGTTCAGGCCATCAGGTTGGAGGCTACCCAGACGGAATATCAGGTATTGTTCCTCCAACCTGAGCGTGGCTTCATCCTGACAGTAGAGGAGGCCATGGATAGACATATCAGAATGGGAAAGGGACGTGGAAGGTCCTGCTTTCTCTGGCGGACAAAGCGTAGTGTTCAGCGAAATAGTCTCCCAGTCTGCGTCGGATTTCACCAATATATAAAAGGCTGCACCGGGAGCACCGGACGCAGTATATCACACCAGCCGACTCACAGGTGAAGTGCCGCCTCAACTGGAAGGACTGTCTGGAGCCCTGAATGGTGGTGAGGGAGGAAGTGTAAGGGCAGGTGTAGCACTTGTTCCGCTTACAAGGATAAGTGCCAGGAGGGAGATCGCTGGGAAGGGATGGGGGGACAAATGGACAAGAGAGTCGCATGGGGAGCGATCTCTGTGGAAAGCAGAAAGGGGGAGGTGAGGGAAAGATGTACTTGGTAGTGGGATTCCGTTGGAGGTGGTGGAAGTTACGGAGAATTATATGTTGGACCCGGAGGCTGGTGGGGTGGTAGGTGAGGACAAAGGGAACCCTATCCTGAGTGGAGTGGCAGGAGGATGGAGTAAGAGCAGATGTGTGTGAAATGGGAGAGATGTATTTGAGAGCAGAGTTGATGGTGGAGGAAGGGAAGCCCCTTTGTTTAAAAAAAAGGAAGACATCTCCTTCGTCCTGGAATAAAAATCCTCATCTTGAGAGCAGATGCGGCGGAGACAGAGGAATTGTGAGAAGGGAATGGCATTTTTGCAAGAGACAGGGTGGGAAGAGGAATAGTCCAGGTAGCTGTGTGAGTCTGTAGGTTTATAGTAGATGTCAGTAGATAAGCCGTCTCCAGAGATGGAGACAGAAAGATCAAGAAAAGGGAGGGAGGTGTCGGAAATGGACCAGGTTAATTTGAGGGTAGGGTGAAAGTTGGAGGCAAAGTTAATGAAGTCAACGAGCACAGCATGCGTGCAGGAGGCAGAGCCAACACAGTTGTCGAAGTAGCGAAGGAAAAGTGAGGGACGGATACCCGTATAGGCTTGGAACATGGACTGTTCCACAAAGCCAACAAAAAGCCAGGCATAGCTGGGACCCATACGGGTCCCCATGGCTACACCTCTGCTTTGGAGGAAGTGGGAGGAGCCAAAGGAGAAATTATTGAGAGTGAGGACTAATTCTGCTAGATGGAGCAGAGTGGTTGTAGAGGGGAATTGGTTAGGTCTGGAATCCAAAAAGCAGAGAGCTTTGAGACCATAATTAGTTCCTTGGTCTTGCTGAGTGCAAGGTTGTTGTTGTGATCACTCCACCAGCCAATCTATCTTGCTCCTGTCACCTCCTCACCACCATCTGAGATACCTCCAACAACCTTTCTACTTCTGCACAGCCTTTGAAACTACAGAAGTTCTGCATTTGTCTGCATGTTCAATCAGCCCATATCTTCTTGCACTTACTATTCTCACACTTCCGAGTTTGTGTCAGCTGCATATTTAGAAACTTTATTCTGAACATCCCTGTCAATCTCTGAGTGGAGAAAATACATTCATGACATTCTGCCCTCAAGTCAATTTCCCATCCCTAATATAATTCTTGATTTCCACTGGTCTCAATTAATTAAGCAGTGCCATAAGCCATAGGCTTCTGAAAAACCATGAAGACATCGGCATTCTTTTCATCAACCTTCCCTATTACCTCAAAGAACTCAATCTACTAGCTTGACATAATTCCTGTTTTAACAAATCTAGGCTGCCTTTCCTTTATCAGCTCAATCTTCAAAGGTCTATCGATTTCTTCAATTATTTTTCTGAAAGCCTCCCCACAACTGGATGAAATTTTTGGATCTCCTTTCAATGTATGATACCCTGAGGATCCGTCTGTACATCCATATCTCAAATGCTGTCAACTTCTTTTCATCGGCTGCGTTTAGGGTCCATGTTTCACAGCCATATAGGGCTACTGGCCAGACGAGACTCTTGAGGAGGCGTATCTTGGTGTCAGTGCTCAAAGATCTATCTTTCCAGATGTTCCAGAGTTTGGTAGCGCTTGTGTGTACCATTGCTAGCCTTCGCCTTATTTCCTTCCTGCATTCATTTGTGTCATTTAGTTCTGCACCAAGGTACATAAAGGACACTTGTTCAATCTTGTCGTTTCCAATGTAGATGTCAGCTTGAATTGCAGTTTTGCTTATCACCATATATTTGGTCTTTTTGCCATTTATCAGCAATCCAAATTCAGCAGAGACTTTTGCAACATTATTGAGTAATGCTTGTAGGTCATCTTCTGTTGTGGCTAGCAAAACAAGGCTTCTATCTATTCATTGAAACAGTATAGTAATACTTTAGAAAGGTGTACAGTGATATGCAACTTCTCACATTTGTCTGTAATGCTGTACATGTAAAGGTCAAAATCAGAGCCACTCTCAGAATTATTCCAGACTGCTGCATTAGGGAGATTACCAACCTCCATATTTAGAAAACTACATTTCCTTCCACAAACATAGGCCTTTAAGACATTAAGTGCAGACATGATTGCACACTTCTAGTACTGTGATAACTTACAATTCATTAATATAGAATGACATATTCCAGTCTTTTGACACTTCCCCTTTATTAAGGATTGCAAAACCATAGCGATGGCCATTTGTAGCCTCAAATCCTAAGATCTGGACATGGTGGCTTGATGCCTATAAATATGGTCACTGAACTCCGTCAGGCTGATCAACACCCCTACCCCCTCCCACCTCTTCCACTACATACATATCAACTAGCGTCACTTTATGTACAATTAGTGTATACAACTGTTATTTATACATTGTGCTTTATAGGATTGCTTGAATATTAGTATATCTATATTGTGTTTTATTTTGTTTATTGTGCTCTTCATACTTATTGTGTTTTACTTAATGTACCTCTGATCCAGAGTATCAATCATATCATTCTCCTTACATTTGTATACTGACGAATGCTAATAATCAATCTTGAATCTTGAAAAGGCCCCATACAACAGAAAATTGGCTTCACCCAGAGTGGACCAATTTTGTGAACATTCCTGGGTGTTTTACACTAATTGAATGCCTCCATTCATATAATTCCTTTCTTGCTTCTTAATCAAATGGATAAAATAAAATAGCTCTACCTTATTTCTGAGTAACTCACTTTAAACATAAACATCAAATAACCTACATGCAATAGTGTTCTGCCAAGTTTTGTCCCCATTAAGGACACTGAATGTCCATGCAGCCATATGATGAATATATTCCATAATTTAACACCCGCTACATTCTCAGGACTGTTAATTATGGAAATAAAATTTGACAAATTAAATTCATCACAAAACTCTGGCATTAAAGGAACAAACTACCAGAAGTAACAAAAGAAGATTTAAACTTAAAAATGTTAGTTGAGAGTAAATAACAATTTCTATCATTTCAATGTTTTTCAACACACTCTGTTTATCACAAACTCTGTAAAACACTATTTAGTTTTCTGTAATTTAATATAAACCATTATTCATATAACATGAAAAGTGCAACATTAAAAGAATGAAGATTACATCTTACCCTTGTTGAGATGAAAAAGGATTGCTTTCCTTAACAGAAAGCACATCATTTTCAATTAGTACCAACACGAGTCACACTACAATGTATTAATCTACCAAAGGACAACTTTTCTAAATGTATTGAAAGATATCACTTCAAATTAAACAATACTTGTATTGGAAGGAATGGAACAATATTCAAGAATCAAACAAAATTAATTTAAATCTCAATCCACCATCGACCCATAACTATCATCTAACTTGGCAAGATCTTACCGAGGAAATGGATACAAATTATAAACTCAAAATAATATATTTTCAATTCGGGGGGGGGGGGGGGAAATCACTGATCTGAAGTACAACTACTGTTTCTCTCCTGACAAATATCACCTGATATATTGTGCTTCTAGCATTTTCTGTATTTCCTTTGCCAAAGCAGTACCTATAAAATCACAGGAATGCAAAAGTGGTACTTGATGCTAGAAATGAGAGGGATCCAAATTGTAACACTCTAGTTTTTAGTCTAATCTAATGATGCACAACATATGGCCCATAACCACCACAGTAAGCAGCTCTGTGAGCACACCCGTCCCAACCCTAATTTATTACAGTTTACTCCAGGAGACAGGAGTTCCTTTGGCCCACAATCTTTCCAATACATAACCTAACAATTAGGGCATAGCACCACAGAGCACAGGAACAGGTCCTTGGCCCATGATGACTGTGCCGATCATGATGCTAATTTAAATAGACATAAAACAGTAGAGCATAGGAACTACCCTTTGGCTCAATGGCAAGGAATCCAAAATGGCCAAGGATAACTCTAAGACAACAGGCTTCGTTGTAGAGTTAGCAGAGGAACATGGTTCAATGGTTTTCCTTCACATTTTTTTTTTCCTCAGTCCATTTCTTTCTAATATCCTCTTCCTACCTTTCCTCAATACTTATTCATCATTCTCCCTCATCTCCCCCTCATCACTTACTCTCAATTTACCCACCCTACACTTAACACAACTCCTTACCCTTCTCTCCAGTTGCTAACTACTGACCTTCACCAAAATTAAGGCCACCCTTTCCTCCATCCACCAACCCCTAAATCTTAAAAGCCACATATTCTGATGCCTATGGCCAGGTAATATAACCAGCACCAGCTTGGAAGAATCCTCAGCTGTCAGACATCAACAGATTATGATCTTACATTTAAGAGGAGCATGGACAGTTGCCCAGAGCTCACTGTATATGAGGAGTAACACATAACATTATGCTTTGCATGAAGAGGAGAATGTCCACATCACTTTGCCTTTGTGTTATCTGGTATGTTGTGCTGCTGCTTTACGGATCTTCATCCCCAAAATGGAAACTGTTTTACTTCATCTTTGGATTTTATGCTGCTTATACACTTAAGATAACACAATCATACCAATGTCTCCACGACTGCCTATTTCTGAATTTTAAATTATGCCCATGACATTTACAATTAACAAAAATTTCCAAGAATTAACATTTCTATTTTGGTTTAGTAATTTTATAATGTTTTTTTCTAGACTCAACAGAACCTAAAGCTAGAAAACTGGTGGTAAGGATTGGTGGTATTGTGGTTAGCGTAGAAGACTGCCAAGAATATAGTGAGATAGAGATCAGTTGCAGATATGGGAGGACAAACGCAGATTAAGTTTCATCTGGCTAAAAATGTGAAATGTTGCACTTTGGGAGATCAAATGTAAAGAGGCAGTACACCGTTAATGTAAAGACCCTTAACTGTTGATGCAGAGGGATCTGAGGTCCATGTCCATAGTTCCTGAAAATGGCTACACAGATCAATAGGGTGGTGAAGAAGGCACATCAAATGCTTACCTTTATTAGTTGAGGAACTGAGTTCAAGAGTTGCTAAATTATTTTGCAACTTTAAAAACTCTAGTAATGCTGCAACAGGAGTACTGCATTCAATTCTGGTTGCCCGATTATAGGAAGGATGTTGAAGCACTGAAGATATAGAAGAGGCTTAGCAAGATGTTGCCTGGATTAGAGCACATGTGCAATAAGGAGAAATTCGACAAATTTGAGTAGTCTGGACTGGCGGAGGCTGAGGGAAGATTGGATAGAGGTTTATAAGATTATGAGAGGTTATAGAGTAGACAGCCAATATCTTTTTCACACTGTTGAAATGTCTAGTACCAGAAGGCATCCACTCAAAGGAGACAGGACTCAAATTCAAAGGTGAGAGGTGCAAGTGTTTAAGAGGCAGTTTTCAGGTCTTGCTGGTGAGTTTCACTGATAAGGACCCTAAAAGAGGCTTAGTTGCAAATTGTTATTGAATAATTGATGGTTAATTGGCAGCAGCCAATAAAAAGAAGCTAATGTCAAATGGAGGAGCCATAATCATACTAGGATGATTAATTCCTTATGTCTTCCTGGGGTTTTTGGCTCAGTTGCTGCAACAGTCCACAGAGTTGAGGCAGGAAGTGACGAAGATGGAGGTAGTGAATGGGAGATACTATTGAATGATAGGAGTTGTACTGGAGGAAGGCTAATAGCAGGTTTCTGAGAGAAACTCACTGAGAGTTTCAGTGATTTACCATCCAGTGATGAAGGCAGCAGACAGGATTTAAATAAATTAAGGAAGGAAGGGTTAAAGGTATTGCTGAATTTTGAAGTGTAGACCTGTTTCTGATATCTGATTAGATTAACTAAGGATTTGAGAAAAAGTGTTTTAGGAGATTTTGTTGGTGGAGTGAAAATGAAAAGGTATCAACAATCATTTTGAATGTTACTATGAAAATGAGGATGTAATCATCCAAAACACTAAGGCGGGAAATATGAAGATGATGAAAATGACGACGACACATCTGAACTTGAGCTAGTGACTACACAAGAAAGCACTCCATTATCTGCACTAGGAGATTTTGTTCATTTACAGTCAGTGAAAAGGAAACAGAAGTGTACACTGGATGAATCCCTTCAATAATTATTAGGAACAAATTCAGTTTTAAAGTCCAAATTAACTGGAATACACTGTGTTATTTACCCCTCCTTGTGAAGCATCATTAATAACTTCTAGAGTTAAATCTCTAGACTTTTTTTTAAAATACAATTTTTTTTCCTCTATCCTACCTTTTGTTTGTGCTGTAGTTTACCACATCTTTCAACTGACTAAATGACCACAGCTACAAGATAAATGTGTGCCCTAAGAATTGGTGTGGGGGGGAAGGGGATTCAGGTTCTTGGATCATCAGGATCATATCTGGGGTAGAGATGAGTTGCACTTGAACTAGAGGGTGACCAATATCCTAGTCGGAAAATTTGCTTTTGCCATCAGGGAGGATTTAAATTAAGTTGGCACTCAACATTGCAACAACCAAAGCATTTAAACCTGGCAAACAGGGTAGCCATGTTTACTATATTTCATTAGCTTGAGGAGACTACCATGGAGGATATTCTAAACTGGCTGCACCACTGTCTGGTACGGAGGGGCATTCCACAGGATCTGAAAAAGCTGCAAAATGTTGTAAACCATCATAGGTACTAGCCTCCCCAGCATAGAGGACACCTTCAAAAGGGGTTACCTCAAAAAGTGGCATTTGTCATTAAGGATGTGCCCTCTTCTCATTACTACCATCAGGGAGATTATACAGGAGCCTGAAAACTCATGTTCGATGTTTCAGGAACAGCAGCTTTCTGAACGGACAATGAACTATATATATATATAGTTCATTGTCCGTTCAGAAAGTTCATACATATAGTTCATACATATATACATATACATACATATATACACACACACACATATATATATATGGACAGGAAAGGTCATGACAAGGTACAGAAGTAGTCAGGGTCATCTACTGCAACCAAGAAAGACCCCAGTTTATGATGACTATTTGCACCATCAGACCCAGAATTCAGAGGCTGAGGAGTGGAACTGCCCCAGTCCAATGACTTTTCCACTTTACAAACTCTTATCGCACAGGTCCCCTGTCATTGATGGATACAATGGACAACCAACATTGCAAAACACTGCTGCCACAAAACAACAAATTGCACAAAATATACCAGTGATATTAAAACTGATTCTGATTTACAATAGAAGGGTCATTTCTGGGACCTCTGTTAGTCATTATTTATGTACAGTCCATGACTAGGATGTGACTGTACATGACATGATTACGAAGTTTGCTGATGATACTAAATTAGATGGTCTCGTTCATAGTGAAACAGCTTACAAAGTTGGGGAGTTGGGGGAGATGGGATCTCCCCAGTTGGGGAAATGGGACAAGGAACTGGAAATGGATTTCAATTTAAGTGTACTGTAATGCATTTCTTTTGGACACCAGGGTAGGACTTGTACAGTGAATAGCGGGACAATGACAAATGTTGTGGAACAGGAGAACCAAAGACTACAAGTGCGCAGTTCTCTGACAAAAGCCACAAAAGTAGACAAGGTGCTGAGGGTGTTTAGCATGCTGGCTGTCAGAAAGAGATTTGAGAATAAGTTATGGCAAGAGGTTGGCCATGCTAGATCTTTACTCCTTAGAGCATAGCAGAATGAGAGATAACCTCAAGATTATAAAATCATGAAGGTATGGATAAGATGGACAATCAATATCTTTTTCCTAGGGTTGTGGAATCCAAAACTAGAGGACACATAGAATATAACAGGGGAGATACTTAAAGAAACCCAGGAGGTAACTTTACACAGAGGGTAAATACCTGAAATGAGCTGGTACAACTGCAACATTTAAGAGGCAATTCAATAGGTGCATGGAGTGGAAGGGCTTAGAGGGTTATGGACCAAACATGAACAAATGGGACTAGATGAGAAGATGCTGTGTTCAGCACAGGCCAGTTTCCAGGCTATATTGCTCCGACATTGAAATGCGCACAACAATTTTTCTATAGTGGCAGGTGCCTGGAATTTGCTGCCTGGGGTGGTGGAGGCAAATACAATAGCAGCCTTCAAAATGTTCTTAGGTTGACACATGAATGTGCAAAAAACAGAAGAATATGGACACCGTGTAGGCAGAAGGGATTAGTTTAGTAGGCATTTGATTAGTCTGGCACAACACTGGGGACTGAATGGCATGCTACACAGCTTGATGGTCTATTTAAAAAAATCAATTGAACACTAAAAGAATCAGGATGTGGGCATAGGCATGTTGAGCATGCCCTACCTATGCATAATTTAGATGCTGAGCAAATTCTTGAACTGCTGCAGTTTGAAATGTATGAATTGAGAGAAGGATGGCAGCTTGCAAGTCCCTTCAAAATGCACAAATACAAATCATAATGATAAAATTGCTCATTTGAAAAGGGGGGAGACTAGCAAATGACAGGTAACAGTGAAATGTTAACTTTTGACACTATGACAATGTGGCATGCATGCTCAATTTCTCTTCTGGGGTTCCTAAATTTACTTGCTTTGCTGTTAGAGATTAAGAGATGAAGGCCCTAGAAATAGGAAATTACTACAAAGGACCTCAATCAAAATATTTTATCAAGCCACCTGAAAATCAACTGAGAATGACAGTGGAAACTTTCCAAGAGAAGACTCTTGACCATGCTTACAGATATGAGAACTCAAAAGTCAATAAAATGGGAGATGAAAATAATACAACCCACATGAGAGCCCTGTTTGCAAAAAAAAATACACAGCCTGCAGCACCACTGGCGGGAAACTTTTTTTATCACCAAATTCAAAAATCACTAGTAAACCCAGATATGTGGCAAAAAAGAATTGTTTATGAATTAAGGTGCCTTATTTGCTATGAACAGAAGTCACAAAACTAGTAAGGGAAAGCCCCTCAATTAAATTCTGAGAAATGTTAGAAATGCTTCCAGAAACTTAATTTCTCTGGAAATAGAGTCATTCACGTATTAAAGTGAAGGTACCAAACAATCAAGTTTAAAAACTGAATGAAAATGGTATAAACCTTTATGAAAAAGCATTTTCTAAGTGGTGCAACTATCCTGTTAAGAAGTTGCCCAATGCAACCTAAAAAATCTACTCTGAAGACCCAAGGGTGCAATTATTTTTAAAATGATGCATTAAGTTATTGATGTGGTACATTTAACAAAAACACAATTGGCATGCTGCAAATTAAAACTAATTAAAAGGAACTTGTACTTTCATCTTCAAATTAGATGGAAAAATAAAATGGATGCTGCTACAGAACGCCATTAGAACATTTCCTTTTGATACTAAAGGAAAAAGACTTTCAGTTACAGTTTGCAAATAAAATGTAAAATGTATTACCATAATTTCTAAACAATATGCAACTAAATGAATGTGTTCTTAGGTTATTTTCTCACTTATTATTCAACGTTGCAGACAGTCTCCTATGCTCTACTATTAGTTTATGCTGCCATTTAGTCAAAACATTGTGGTTCAAAGTCCATTCCAAGTACCTGAACAAATTATCTAAACCGACAGTCCAGAGCACACGATGTGGGAGCATGGTATCTTCAGAGATAAAGTCTTTTGTATTGTGTCTTTCTACTTCAGATGTGAAATGAGTGAAGAATAATTTAATTAGGCCAATATTTACACACCAACAATGTGCCAAGAAACAGTATCTGGTTATGCTAACTATAAACACTTGGTTCATGAAAATCTGTGATATAACAGTGAAAGTAAATGAGAAGTAATTGATTTTGAAGCTCTTTGGCATGTCCCAAAGTGGAGAAAGGCATTTTTGTAATTCAAAATCCCAATGAATTGCAGGAGAGGGTATCAGACAGCTTTTTAAAATTTAAACCTGTTTTTTATTCCATTCCTCCCAGCCCCCAAACTCACACAGAAAAATGTTCACAAGGACACACTCATTTAAATAATAAGATTTACAAGTCATGGTATGTTCCTATTAAATTAAATCCAATTCTTAGTTCACTGGAAAATAGTTTCTCATTAATGTATAGTAAGACCTCGAAGAGATTCTGAATTTCATTTCATAGCTCCATTGAAATAATGTCCTGACAATGTTTTAGACATCATCTACTCAGTGAATTGTTAAAATTACATGGTTAACATAAGATCAATCCACTCCGTTTTATGGATGAATGGCTTCCCTATCAAAGGACCTACCTGCTCCCTCGCTTTTTTACTAAGCTTGAATAGCCTAGCCCTCTGACACGCTGTCTATTTGGTATGTTTACATTAGGTGGTTATGGCCTAGACGCCAGGTGGAAGTCTCCGGCCTCGAGTTGTTGAGGCCGGAGACTGACGCAGTGACGAGGCTCGGGTTTGACTTTAACTCCCAGCCCGGCGCAGGCCTCGTTTTTTTTTTGAAAGAAAACAAAAGAAGTTGCCGTCCGTTTTTTTTGCCCCCCCCCCCCCCCGCCGCAGGCGGTACTCACTGTCGGGGCAACAATAACGGCGGCGCCCCTCTCCTCTGGAATGCACCGTCCACGAAGACACCGTTCTTGCCGAGACACTTGAGATAAAAGTGCGGCTCCTGGAAGGTGATCTGCAGGTGGCGGCGGGAGATAAAGCTTGAGTGGCCCATATTCACGTCCACGGGACCCTGGCTAGAGTTGCGGCCGATGGTCACTGACTGCTGCCGCATCAGATACTCGAAATCACGGCCCTCGAGTTTGGCGATAGCGGCGTCGGGCGGGGCCTGCGGGTCAAGGCCCAGTTCCCAGCACACGACGCCGGCCTTGAGTTGACCGCTTAGCCGGCTCGGGCTGCAAGGAGCCGATTTGAGAGCCAGCAGCGCTCGGGCGCCGGTGTCGTCGCCTTCGCTGTCAGAGGGCAACAAGACTGCCTGCATGTCGCAGGGTGGGGTGAAGGATAGCCGCAGGCGCCGGGTTCGGTCCGAGGGAGTCTGTGAATGAAGGCCACCGGGCACAGCCTCGGATCGGCGGCTTGCGGAGCGCCGTGTGTCTCCAGTTAGAGAGGAGTCATAACACGCCGGGAGGAGGGGGGTGGGCCAGAGAGAAAACACGGACTGGAGTCCCTTCCAGTGCAAGAAACAGAAACCCGAACAACCGTGCAACAAAGCACGGATGTTCCAAAGCCTTGTAAAGATAATAAAATAATTGTTTTTGAGTAACAGATACAAAATGCTGGAGAAACACAGCAGGTCAGGCAGCCTGTATGGGAAGTTCTGACCTGCCTGAGTACCTGAAGCAATGATTTTGTATGTGTTATTACAGAATCTGTAGAATCTCTTAAACTCTTAAATGTTAAATACTTTTTAAGTGTGTTGTTATGATACAGGAAATGGAGTAATCTGTTTGCAAACCTCACAAAGGCAATGTGAACATGATCTGACATTTTGCTTTTTAGTAATGTTCATAGCACCAGGAATAGTCTCATGCTTCTGTCCTAAGTAGTGCCACAGGCCCTCAGTTGCTCACCTGAGCAAACAAGTGGGATCTCTGTTTGACATGGAGACCCAAGAAATTGTATCTGTTGGAATCTGAAGCAACAAACAATTCCTCCCTCCCCACCCACCCACCATAGATGCTGCTCCAGCCGCTGCATTCCTCCAGCAGTTTATTTATTGAATTTTATTTAACATTATGGTACACAGAGCTTAGAAAAATAGAGGGCTATGTGTTAGAGAAGTTCTAGGCAGCTTCTAGAGTAGGTTATGTGGTCAGCACAACATTGTGGGCCAAAGGGCCTGTAATGTGCTGTAGATTTTCTATGTTTTTATCTTGTCCAAGGATAACAGTGCAACACTCCAAAAACAGTGCTGCAAACTCAACCCTGATTTATGCTCAAGTTTCCACACTGCAGCTTAAAACATCTATTTATTTAGCATGTTTAATGAAGCAATGATGCTGAATTATATAAAAGAACAATTTTGAGCTACAAAAAGAGATATCAAAAAATGAAAATAATGAAGCTGCCAAGGCCAGAAATCTGAAACAAGATCAGAAAATGGTGGAAACATTCAACAACTTGAGCACTTCTGTGACAAGAAAATCAGAGTTAAAGTTTCAGGTTAAAGTGCAAAGATGTTGCTAAGCAGCTGAGCACTTTTTTTAAAAAATCTGTTTTTGTAGGGAGGTATTCGAGGCGATGATCAAAAGAGGTCGATTTAAAAGGTCTTAAAGTAAAAGAGTACTTTTTAAAAAATATTTCATCCTGAAGTAGCGTAGGAAACTCAACAAGTAGTTTCTGCACAGAAACAGCAATGTGATAAATGAATACACAATTGTTTTTTTATATATAATGCTGAACTAAGGATAGACAATGAGCGCGGTATCAGGAATAGCTTTTTTGAAATGATTCCATTGGGTTGTTAACGCCCACCTGAGAGATCAGACCATTATACACCGACAGTTTCCTGCGTAAGAATAGATACATGCTCTTTGGAAGTAGTGCAACAAGAAATCACAAGAATGATTCCAGGGATGGAGAGGATTGTCCATTGTGAAGAGATTATAAATGGGTAATGAATTCTCTAGCATTCAAGTTAAAAGATTTGCCTCATTTAAACATATATTTTTAAAGGTTCTGACAGGAGAAGATGCCTACTTTGAGCACTGGACAGAAGTGAGCATGATAGCCTCTTAGGATTGAAATGAAAAGAAATGTTTTCATTCAGAGGTGTGTAGAATTTTGTAATTCTTTACTCCTGAGGCCGTTGGATGCTCGGTAGTTGAATATTTACAAGCCAAAGGTCAATATATTTCAAGATACCAAGGCAATCAAGAAATGCAATTTGCCAGGAATGGAAAGATGAAAGCAGTCATGGTTTTATTAAAATTTGGAGTACATTAAATGAGTCAATTGACCTACAGTATCTGCTCATGTTTTATGTACTTATAGTGATCATCAACCAGAGGCCATTAATTTAGATCATTGCTAATAGAACAGTTAAGAAAACAGTTACAATAATGTTGTATGGCACCTGGATATGTCAAACCACTTTAATAAAGTACTTTTGAAGAGTAGTCACTATTTTAATGTAGAAAGCAAAACAGGAAATATGCATATTACAAATTAACAATGTGATAAATAACCCCCAAATGTTGCTTTTGCACTTTACAATGTTCTATTTCCTGAGTAAGTGAACTCAGTTTTCTATAAAACGTACATTATACACTTCATTTCGCCTCCCACTCTGTAGCAAACATGTCGGTGTCCATGAATGTGCTTCCCAGTACAGGTGTCAGTTATGAATAAATGTCAATCAGATCACCAGCTGAGCTCCCTGCTCTTTTTCTTGAATAGGAAATATGCAAATTTTATGTTCATCCGGTGGGGGCGGGGGGTGCTGATGAATATTGCATCTTACCCTCAAAATTTTGACAGAGCCAAGGTTGCGTGTTCAAGATCCATCTTCCTGGGAGGGAATGCTATTCGCTTAAATGGGCAGGGCAGACTAGTATCAGAGAGAGGACTTCGTCAGCACTGGATGGAGAGAAGATGAGACCAGGATCAGTTGAAAAGGTGATTAGGCTGATCTTTAAAATAGGGGATTGGGTAGGGTTGGGCAGAGAAATGGTTGTGATGGGTTTCAGCTAGCTACTGATCAATCAATATTGCTATCATACTATATATTAATAATTTGGCTGAGAATGTAGCTGGCATGAAGTGTAAGATTATGGATAATACCAAAACTGGTGATGTGGTAGACCATGAAGAAAGTTGTCAAAGGTTACAAGATCTAGATCATATATGTCAAACTCAAGGCCCGCGGTGGAATTATCTTTGGCCCGCGAGATAATATCTAATTACTATTAAAGTTGGCCCCAGTAATCAAAGCGCCTATGGCGTATGATATGGCTAATGCTGAGTTTATTCAGGTACCAGGTTTTTAGTGTTTATTCAGCAGTCTTGCTCGGCAGTCTTCTTCATAAGAAACGGAATTTGTAATGTGAAACACTTTGTAGTTATAGCAGAGACTGAGACACATGAGAGCAGGCTGAAAAAACGGAGGCAACGAAAACTGCGTTCGCACGCGTCCGACTGATCCAGCCCGTATGAAGCTGCATTTTGCTCAATCCGGCCCGTGACCTAAAATGAGTTTGACACCCCTGATCTAGATCAAATGGGAAAGTAGACAAAGGAATGACAAATGGAATTTAACTTAAGATAAATGCTAAGTGATGCATTTTGGGAAGTTAAATCAGGACAGGATTTCCAGAGTAAATGACAGGGCCCTGAGGAGTGTGGTGGGACAGGAGACCTAGGAGTAAAGTACATAGCTCACTGAAAATGGTGGCACAAGATCAACAAGGTGAAGAAGCAAGCTTGCTTTCATCAGATGGGGAACTGATTACAAGAGTTGGGGTGTGATGTAACAGCTGCATAGGACATTGGTGACACCGTATGTGCAGTTGTGATCACTATATGATAGGAAAAATGTGAAAAAGCTAGAGATGGTGCAGAAAATATCAAAAAGGAAGTTGCCCAGACAAGAGAGCTTGAATTATGATGAGAGACTGGATAGGCTATGACTTTCTCCTGGAGCAAAAGAGACTGAGGGCTGATCTTACAGACATTTATAAAATCACTAAGGGCAAAGACCTTTTGCCTTCAGCAAATATGTAAGTATATAGGTGAATTGGCTACTGTAAATTGCCCCTAGAATGATAGAATCTGAAGCATAAAATAGGGTAAGTTTAATAGAAAATAGAACATTACAGGCCTTTCATCCTGTAATGTTGTGCCAACCTTTAAGCCTATTCTATGATTAAATCCCAATGGAGGCAGTTGCGCATTCTAAGGGGGGTGTTAGGGGAAACAGAAGTCGTCGGTGGTTGGGGCATTCAAGATTCCTGGGAGGGCAGTAAGTGGCTCCCTAACTTGAGGCACAAGAATTAACTGACTGTTAGTAGAGAAGACTCTTCCAAAAAAAAAAGATGAGGCACTAGAACACAGGAAGAACCAGGCAGTGAGCACTCATTGTCACAGTGTGTCTGAAACTCGGCAATCTCATCCAACCTTACCAACCAAACAGACATTGTGGATGCGTAAATGATCAATCAGGGTGCCCAGCAGTTCCCCTTGACTCGCAGCAAGGAACAAGTTCATGCAATTTAACAGTTGCTAAGTCAAGAACACCCTCTCAACTTTCTGTACAGATCTATGGAAAAGAAATTGTGCAACGATACAGCGCTGGCAAGAACCAAGCAGTGAAATAGAGGAAATTGGTGAACCTGCTGACCCTGAGGATCCTCTTATGGTGTTCAAAGTGTCCTTGGCTTCATTTGTGCGGTCAAGAACCATCTTTGAGGATTATGAGACCTTATGTGATTTGTCAATCACACTAACTGGAATAGTATAAAGATAGGTTGCCGAACACCAGCTCTATTCTGACTAACATTCAAATTCCAATATGAATCCTTGGCAACATAATTTTCACTGTTGTGATCCTCTTCATTTTCGCTTCGCCATTCCTTTGTGTGCTGCTACCATCATTCCATCTGTGTCAATCCGCTGCTGTTGCCAACATCCAATAGGTGTCCCCAGTTTGTGTTCATTTTTTATTTTAGTTTAGCCCCGTTGATGATGAATACATATGTATGGCGCAATCTCAATGAGTCTGAAGCGGTGAAGCCTTGAATTCTAATCCTGCTAAGAAACAGAAACTACGGAAAGTGCATCAATACAATGTTACATACCTGGAGTATTGTTTTATTTCATTCCCATTTGATCAGCAATGCCCCATGTGTCTTACTTATAATACTGTACTGTCTAATAAAGCCCTGAAACCATCAATATTGCGGGAACACTTTCGTAAAAAACACCCTGAAAATGCTACTTATGGTATAACTCAGTTTTAAAGGATGAAAGAAGCATTTGAAAAGCATTGCACACTCAAGTCATTTGGCAAGAAAGTTAAAAATGACCTTGCTAGTGGTCTCCTTGCTTCTTATAACACTTCCAAAACAATAGCAAAGTGTGAAAATCTCATACAATTGGTGAAAAATTAATAATGCCTCCTGTATCAGAAATGCTCACCACTGTTCTCAAAATGAATACCAATATTTTAAAATCAATTCCTCTGAGTAATAACTCTGTAGCTCATTGTATTAATGAAATGAGTGAAAACATTGAGTATCAACTATGGATACAACTGGATGAATCAACTGTGAAACAATGAGGCATTGCTAATGGCATATGTACAGTTTATCAAAAATGGAAAAGTTTATGAAGAGATTCATTTGTAAAAAGTTAAAATTAAATATCAACAAAATCAATCTACAATGAGCTGAAAATGGATACTAAGGATAAAAGTTATATGATTAGGAACATGATTTCTTTTGCAACAGATGGAACACCGTATACTGTGTGACAGGTTACCATGCTGGTTTAGTGGAATTAATGAAAAAAGAAATTCGAAGTCTCGTTGTAATCCTTGTGCAATTTGTTGTCAACATCTTGCAGCCAAAACCTTAGCCAGCAACTTTTTTCAACATGATCCTTGTAATATTTGCTATCAACAAAATTAAAGCTCCTCCTTTAAATAGCAGAATATTTCACCAGTTATGCCAAGATAACAATGAAGAGTTTGAATACTTGCTCCTTCACACTGAAGTATGTTGGCTATCAAAAGGCTGTTGCTTAAAACATTGCTTTGATCTTTTTGACACTGTGGTTGAATTTTTGCACAAAGTTGACAAGAGCTTGGGAAACAAGATTGAACTTCTACATGGAGATGTGCCAAAATGTATGACAAATGAACATTCTAAATGTGAAGCTACAGGGTGAGAATTTCAATTGAATTCAGGTAAGAAGTATAGTGTCCACTTTCCTTAGAAAATTAGAATTATATAAGTAAAACATTGGGAGAAGAATGCCCTTACAGTTTCCTTGCTTGGAAAGTATGGTACTGTCTTTCACAGATGGTGATTTGCAAGAGTACTGCTTACACCTGCAGTCATTGAAGAAGGATTTTTAGAATCGATTCAAGGATTTGAACAATTGGAAATTGCAGACTGGGTAATTAACCCATTTCTTTGCAAGGTGGAAGGACAGGAAGAGACCTTGCAAGAAGAAATTATTGAAATTTAGAATGATGGAAGAAGCAAGAACACTTTTCAAAATTGTTGGCTTTTGTGGTATGCGGCTACACTGTCATACAAAGTTTCATGGTCTTTGGAGAAGAGCCAAACTGCTCTTCATTGCATTTCCATCCTCCTACCTTGTTGAAAGAGTCTTCAGCGCAGTGAATCACATACTCAAAAAAAAAACCCAGAAACCTCTTGGACATTATAATGTGGGGGACTTAAGGTTTTTGCTGTCGCAGTTTGAACCAGATATTTCAACTCTTGCTATGAAAGTCAAGCTCAAAGATCACATTGATATTGAAGCTGCTGTACAGCGCACAAGTACTCTGTAAGCTAGGTTTAAAGAAAAAATATAATTTCTGATAGAATAATTGTTCTCATGTTAGCATATGATAGACATGTTTTACTCTATGGGGATGCTGAAAAGCATACTGTGCCTAGGATGGGCGATGGCAAGTATGAAGGTGCTTTAGGGGGTGGGGCGTTGGGCTATAAAGGGTTGGGAAACATTGATCTAATCATCCTCTCCTACATAGCCCTCCATTTTTCTATCATCTAAGTGGCTATCTAAGAATTTCTTAAAAGTCCTTCATATATCTACCTCTGCTACCACCCCTGGCAGGGCACTTCACAGACCCACCTCTCTCTGTGTAAAAAAACTTACCGCTGGCATCCCTCCTATACTTTCTTGCAAATATATTAAAATTATGCCTTTCATTAGCCATTTCCATCCTGGGAAGAAGTTTCTGGCTATGCCTCTTAGCATCTTGAACACCTCTATCAAGTCACCTCTTATCTTCCTCAAAGAGAAAACCCCTAGTTCACTTAACTTTTACTCAAAAGGCAAGCTCTCTAATCCAGGCAGCATCCTATTAAAATCTCCTCTGACCCTCTCTAAAGCTTCCCACATCTTTTCTATAATTAGATGAGCAGAACTCAACACAGTATTCCAAGTATGGTCTGACCTGGGTTTTAGAGAGCTGCAGCATTACCTCACAGTTCTGGAATCAATCCCCCAACTAATGAATATTAACACACCATATGCACGCTTGGTGCTTGGGCCTGATAAATTGGTTTATTATTGTCACAAGTACTGAGGTACATTACATTGAGAAACTTTATTTTGCATGTTATCCATACAGATATTGTGCAGAGCATTCTAACTGATTGCATCACCATCTGGTACGGAGAGACCACTCCACAGGATTGGAAAAAGATGCAGAAAGTGTAAACTCAACCAGATCCATCTTGGGCATTACCCTCCCCAGCATCAAGGACACCTTCAAAAAGTGATGCCTCAGAAAGGCGGCATCCATCATTAAGGACCCCCATCACTCAGGACGTGCCCTGTTCTCTTTGCTACCATCAAGATGGAGGTACAAGCACTGAAGACAAACACTCAAAGTTTCAGGAATAGTTTCTTCCCCTCTGATATCAGACTTCTAAATGCTGAATGGACAATGAACCCATGAATACTACCTCACTATTTTATTTTACTCTCTTTTTGCCCTACCTTCTCAATTTTATATATATTTTATAGTAATTTATAGTGTTTTAAAAGTTATTATATATTGTAATGTACTGCTGCTGCAAAACAACACATTTCACAACATATGCTAGAGATGCCTGATTCTAAAATTATTTCACCACACCAGTTCATTGAGGTGGTACAAGGGAAAAGCAATAACAGAATGCAAATTATAGTTTCAGCTTTGCAGAGAAAGTGCAATCTACAATAGCAATAAGAAGCAAGGCCATGACAAGGCAAATTGTAATGTTAAGAGTGCTTCTTATACAAATGGTCTATTCAGTAATTTTATAATTAGTGGGACAGAATCTGCCCTTAAGCCTGGTGGTACATGCTTTCATGCTTTTGTATGTTGAACTCAATGGGGGGAGGGAAGAGTAGACAATGTCTGAGTGGGTGAGACAGCCAAAATATTCCAAGTTGTATTTGTATGATTTTATGTCACTATTGGACATTAAAAAGTCAATAAAAATTTGTGTTTCTTAGAAGAAATACTAAATTGGAAGTAGGAGAGCTAATAAGATTCTGAAAAGATTTAATCCTTAAATAATCCATTTCAATTTGTATGATAATTTGGATGATGCAGTTTAACTGCAGGGATCTATATATGTTGGATTGCAGATCCTCTGTACCATTTGGACCATTCTTTTTAAGGTACAGGTTTTCTACTGGACTGTAGTCTTTGGTTCCTGTAGAGCATGGTGAAGCTTGGAACATGGTAGTGCATTATTTAAAGTTGCTGCTTCACAGCTGCAGGGGCTGGAGCTTGAGGCTGATATTTGGATCTAGTGCTGTGGAGTTCATATGTTGTCCCTATGACTACATACTTAGATTTCTGGGTGTTCTGGTGTCTTCTCACATTCCAAGCATGTGCTAGTGGGTTAAATGGCTATGAAAATTATTCTTAAGTGTGGATAAGTGTAACAGAGTCAAAGGGAAGTTAGTGATGTATTACAGAAGAAGTTACAGCTACGTCAAAGTAAGAAAAGGGTGGAAGTGATGGAATTGATTTGCTGGGAGCTGACAGGAGTTTAATGGACTGAATGTTTTTTTTCTTTCAGGGGATCGAGTTCAAGAACCATGAGGTAGTGTTGTAGCTCTATAAAAACCTGCTTAGATCGCACTTGGAATGAGTAAGTAATCCAAGAATGCCTTAAATTTCCTATTGATTACTCCTGAATCTCTTGTTTTTCATCAACCATTTCTGGTGCAATTTGATGAAATATCAGAAGTATCTTCACAGTTCCTAATTATGGTGGGCATCAGAGCAGTACAAATTGCAAACTTAGATGCTTTTAGTTGGAAGTCGTCAGGTTGTCTGTGAAACACAGTCTGAGAAGGGTTTTCAGTGCATAGTCCTTTGTATTTGAAGAAGATAAACACAGGAAACACTCTTCCTGACCATTGGACATCCTGAAACAAATTGCAGCTCAGGAAGTTGTAGTTTAGTTAATGTTGTAATGGAAAGGCAACAATCAATTTCAGTATATGGTCCCACAAACAGTATAATGATGAATTATTCTGAGGGGAATGGATTTAAATACTCCAGCAATCCAAGTATGAATTCAAAATTGAAACTCCTTTTGCAGGAGTGCTCCAATGTCAGAACAACACAAAAGACACTGGAGAAACTCAATGGGTCAAGCAGCATCTATGAAGGGAAATGGACAGTCAATGGTTTAGGTCAAGATCTGTTATCTGGACATCAAGTTCAAGTTTATTGTCATCTGACTATACATACTGTTTCTCAACCAAACAAAACAATGTTCCTCTAGATCACAGTGCACCCACATAACATATATCACACAGAGCACAAAAACAAAATGTTATACTATAAATATGTTAATAAAATATAATTCAAAATGCATGAACTAAAGAACAGCACAGGTAAACAGTACAATAAATAGCTCGCTGTCCTCGTGACAAGACCTCGGTGGTAGCAGGGTATTCATTCATCTCACAGCCTGAGGGATGAGACTATTTACCCTGTCTGGCAGTCAAGTCCTGATTCTTCTGTATCTCTTCCCTACTGCAGTGGGCCAAAGAAATTGTGGGATTGGTGGTAGGGATCCTCAACATTGCTTTGGGCCCTCCATCTGCAATGCTCCTGGTAGATGTCACAAATAGGGGAGGACAGAGACCCCGATGATCCTCTCAACAGTTCTTGGGTCTTGCGGTCTGATGCCTTGTAGTTTCCATACCACACAACGATGCAGCCAGACAGGACACTCTTGATGGTGCTCCTGTAGGAAGTTGTTAGAATGGGGACGAGGAGCCTTGCACCCCTCAGTCTCCTCTGAAAGTAAAAATGCTGCTGTGCCTTCTTGACCAGTGAGGAAGTGTTGTGGGTCCAGGTTAGATCATCCATTATGTGCATACCAAGGAACTCTTTGCTCTTCACTCTCTCCACAGCAGAGCCATTGATGTGCAATGGAGAGTGGTCAACCTGCGCTTGCCTGAAATCCACAATCATCTCTTTTGTCTTGTCCACGTTGAAACTCAGGTTATTGTTCTTGTACTGTTTGACTAGTCTCTCTACCTCCTCTCTGTATGTCAACTCATCATTGTTGCTGATAAGGCCAACTACTCTTATCATCAGCGAACCTGATGATGTAGTTTGAGCTGAATCTGGCAGTGCAGTTGTGACTCAGCTGCTGTGTCAGAGTTTGTGATAGTATTGCTGTCTGTTAATGGGTTAACAGCTAAATGGCATTTTTTAAATGTTGATAAAATACTTATAAATTACACTTATAAGCTAGTTGCTACAATATTAGCTTTCTACTCTAAATCAGTGCAGTAATAATCAAGTTTTCATTGCTTTCAACAGAATTCTCAAACTCACACAGTTCATATAACATATCAACAAACATATTTGAAATGTTTACATGATGCTATGAATCTTGTGTTTTCTGGTTCTGGACTGTTGATGATTGAAACATTGCAAATTTCAATGATAAAATGGTCAAGAAGCAATGCTGTTTGCCTTGTTTCCCTGCTCTCTGCAAAAGTGTGCTGAAAAATGTTCTATTCATATTGTTGATTGCCAGATTGATTAGTCAATGATTTAATAGTTTGATAAGTTTCTCTAGTTGACAGCTAATGTCCCTAGTCTCTAGCTAATTTTGGCTGCTATGGTGGTCAGGACCTCTGGTGTTCCTGGATAAGGAAACAGGAAAACAAAAAGATTTTAAACAATATGACACTGTTGCTTTCAGTACTATTTGGATGAGAACTAATTATTTTTCCAACAAGGTGAAATAGCCATTTCCAAGTTATTCTTTATGACTTCAAGGATTCTACTGAGTGTTTATTGGATTGAGTAATGCTTGTGCAGGTGGTGCATTCCTGGTACTCGTTGTCACTAATCATTATTCAATGCAGTCTTTGTCCTCTTTGGATAATTATTGTTATTGGGGACAATCAGACTGACCAGATGTTTGCAATGCTAATTTTGCTGCAGCTCTGTAACCTGAAGTGACACTGTCTTTCTTATTTGTAACAGTACTCTTCTCTCGTTTATCAATAAAGCTTTACTAAATTACACTACAATTCCAGCAGTTGAAAAATACGAACAATATATACCTAGCTGAAGAAGACGGTGCCAGAAGACAGCATGACCAAAGGTGATGTCCTTGAGACAGTTCGCAGAACTACTTCTTTTACTACTTTCAAGTATGATTCTGCTACAATTGGAACCTGTGATTTACAATGGTGTGATTTCGGGCCAATTGAGCAAACTGGCACTTTGCTGTCTCTTAGGGAGCTCAGTGATGTTCGAGTTGAGTGTGTGGCCTGGAGGCCAAAAGGCTTGGTGATAGGATGCAAGCCCATGATCGGCTCCATTTCTCACTGATCTCACCAATTAAAGTGTCGAGCAAGATTGAAATGAATGAGGATGAGAGCAGTAAATCAGCGGGTGTTCAGCGCCATCTGTTGCATTTGACCGGTCTCCTCTGCCTTTCACTCACTGCTGCCCGAGGAAGGTGCCACAGTCTTGTGTCTTGGTTAAGGTTAAGTCGACACAGATTGTGGTTGGACTCTACAGTTCATGTTATATCTGTTTCTGGTCACTCCTTTTTTATTGCTATTTTATGTGATTTTTGATTGCAGCAACCGGCTTTGTGGCCTGCGGTCAACAAGTGACACCGTGCTAAATCGAACTGAACTGAACTAAACTGAACATTCCTAGACTGTTTAAGCAACTCTGTGATTTGATATCTTATGTTGTGTTTCTCGTTCGTTTTTTTTTACTGTTTGAGTGATTTGTTCTTATTTTTTGTGCGTTGGGTGGTTGATGTTTTCTTTGAACGGGTTCCATGGCGTTTCTTTGTTTCGTGATTGTCTGTGGGAAGACAAATATCAGGGTTGTATACTGCAAAGATACTTTGATAATAAACGTACTTCAGACTTTGAACAACACTGCCATAGCTGCTAATGAATTGAATGCATTGGAAGGACTACAGGCATGCTCTGCAATCTTACAAGAAGTGCCGTAAGGATTGTCATTGATTCCAATAATCCCTAAAGGCTTATAGTGACAAATTACCCCATATCCACCACTCTGAAGTGCAGTGCCCTTTGAAGTTAAGGTTCACCAGACAAAAATCTCTTGGGTAATCTCCATCCACTGTCACTATAATGACACATCAAAGGGCTTAGTTGAGGTCATTAAAATAATGTTTTGCAGTCTGTACTGCCATACAGGGGACACTCTTAGTACTCGGCAGTTATTCTCCCCGTATGGTACAGCAGTGGAGTGGTCATTGAACTGCTAATACGGCTCCAGCAATCAGTGATTAGGGTTCAATTCCCACCACTGGCCGTAAGGATTTTGTACATTCTCCCGAAACCCTTTCGGTTTCTTCCCAGTGTTCCTCCCACATTCCAAAGGCATATGGATTAGGATTAGTAAATTGTGGGAACACTATGTTGGCACCAGAAGCATAGTGGTACTTGCTGGCTGCCCTCAGCACATATTCAGACAGTGTTGGTTGTTGATGCAAATGATGCTTTTCATTCTGTTTTGATGTAGATGTGACAAATAAAGCTAATCTTTATCTTTCATCCTCTACTGCTTACTACATAACTTGGATAAAAGTGATGATTGCCCTATAGCCTGGGGCACTTCAGAAAAAGAAGTTACAGAATGGAAGACAAGGAAAAGAATGAATGATATCTTGTTGACCATATTCAACATCTACAACTTAAGAACCCAGTGTAAGATGCTACTAACGGTTGGCCATATTTGGATATGCTGTCAGAATAGCCACTTCCTATTTCACATCTCTATACCCTCATGGTTTTGCAAAATATTAAGTGTCAGTTTGTTGTGCACTGTATTCGAAAGAAAGCAAGACCAAACTTGCCAGTCAGTCTTCACTACCTTAATTCTTCAAACTTGGCAATGTCCTCATAAATCTCCTTGGCACCTTGTCTTGTGATTTTATATTGCTCCTGTCGTTCGACAATCAAACTGTCTACAGTTCTTCAGCTGTAGTATATCTTGTGTTTTGTACAATTCTAGCATTATTTTCTTAGTGTTGTATCCTGTACATTGGTTGATAAAGGCTAAAATCCTCTAATCCTTTTGAACCTACTTATTTATATTTTTCTTTACCCATATGGATCAGAGGATGTGCATTCCAAGGTTCCTCTATGTTATCTCTTCAAAAAGTCAATTTAGTCAGGCATGACCTTCCCTTTAAGAAAATCTGTGCTGTTCTTGATTAACCTGTGCCTGCTTAAATGCTGATTTACATTGTTCTTCAGATTTTTTCCCAGTAATTTGCTCTCCCCCTGCACCCAGTCACTATTTTATTAGGTACTAAGAGAGGCCACTAAATGTATGTTCATGGCCTTCTGCTGTTGTAGCCCATCCAGTTTAGGGTTCCATGTTCTCTGCATTCAGAAACGCTCTTGTGCATGCTACTGTTGCTTCGCGTGGTTATTTGAGTTATAGCAATGGTTAAATGATTGGCTTGGGCACTTTTACTGTGATCGCAAGACCCTATTGGACATTGGTAGCATAGAATACTGTGAAGTCAGATTCACTGGTTCATTGGTAAGACTGATGTGAGAGAGCTGCATTGCTTTGGCTGTTGCATGGACAAGGCCCTCATGACCTGGTTTCCTGTTGTGGTCACTGGAGAAGGCGATGCTAGAGCTGGCTGTGTGCCGTTGGATTCCGTACTAGGTTGGGGCTGGCTCCTCCAGTGTCTGCTCCCAAGAAGACAAGCTGGGTTGCATTCATCTGCAGATGCAATGGCATGAAACGGGGAACTTCTGTGGCTTGTTCTTGCAGAAGCATGGCTCTAGAGCAACATCCGTACACCATTAATCTACGTGCTGTGACACTCAGGGACTTGGGCTGCATTATTATTATTTTTATATTTTTTTCTGAACTGTTTTTCTTTTATCATAATTATATGTGCTATATGTTCTGTGTGATCGTTGTTAGTACATTTTGCACCTTGGCACCTTGTTTCATTTGGCTGTATTCCCATGTATAGCTGAATGACAATTAAACAAGCTTGAACTTGAACTTACTGTCACCTTCCTGTCAGCTTGAACCAGACATATCAATGGAGAATGGCCACTCTCATTAGCAAAGCATTTTCACCCATAGAACTGTCACTCACTGGATGCTTTTTGTTTCTCTCACCATTCTCTGTAAACTCTAGGGATTGTTGTGCATGAAAATCTCAGATCAGCAGATTCTAAGATACTCAAAGCTCTGGCATCCACAATGATTCCATGGCCTAAGTCACTTAGATCACTATTCTGATGTTTAGTCTGAACAACAACTGAGCCACTTGATCAGGTCTGCATGCTTTTATGCATTGAGTTGTTGCCGCATGATTGGCTGATTAGATATTTACATTAATGAGCGGGTGTACAGGTATACCTAATAAGGTGCCTATTGAATGTATGTGAGGCTGAATAGCCTGGAGTTATTCTATTTATCTTTCTTTTTTGTAAAACAACCACATCTCCTTATTTCCCCTCTAATCTTAATTTTTTCCCTCCTAAATGCCAGTAACTGCATTGCCCCCTTGAACATATTTTCAATGTTCTTTGTTTATAATGATGCATAGGTATTCTGCACACACTACTTTCCATACCCTGCTGTTGTTATTCTATTGCCTTTCGTATATTGATAAAAGTTTATTGTATTATTTTTGATTTTTCTTCTGGTTTGCCAGTGGAAAATAAAGATGTTTGAAACAAAAAAAATCACAGAAAATCCACATGGAGAGAGAGAGAAAAACAAAGTCAAAATTCCAAGACCTTTTCCCTCCTAAGTCCTAGTATCTGAAGAAGGAAGAAAGCACAACAGCGCCTCTACTTCCTTAGGAGCTTGTGAAGATGCACCATGACAAACTTCGATAGATGTGTGGTGGAGAGTATATTGACTAGTTGTACCACAGCCTCCTAAGTGAACACCAATGCCCTTGAATGGAAAATCCTATAAAGAAGTGGATATGGCCCAGTCCATCACGGGTAAAGCCCTCCCCACCTTGAGCATGTCTACCATGGACCATTGTTGCAGGAAATCAGTATTCATCATCAGGGACCCCCACCACCCAGGTCTTCCTCTCTTCTCACTGCTGCCATCGGGAGGAAGGTGCAGGAACCTTAGAACTTATACTACCAGCTTCAGGAACAGTTTTTAACCCTCAACTATCAGACTCTTGAACCAAAGGGGATAATTTCACTCAACTTCATTTGCCCCATCACTGAACTGTTCCCACAACATATGGACTCAGTTTCAAGGACTCTTCATCTCATATTCTCGATATATATTGCTTATTTATTATTATTTTTTTCTTTATGTTTGTATTTGCACAGTTTGTTGTCTTTTGCACACTGGTTGTCTGCCCTGTTGGGTGTGGTCTTTTACTGATTCTATTCTGGTTATTGGATTTGAGTATGCCCAGAAGAAAACAAATCTCAGGGTTGTATATGGTGGCATATGTATTTTGATAATAAGTATATTTTAAACTTTGAACTTTTTCTTCATTGCTTGGAAAGTGTGAAATTAAGTGTAGGGCACAAACCAAAGCTATCAGGGTAACCAGTACTTTAAACACTAACGATTACAGATAGCAGAAAAAAGAAATGAAGGAACAAATTAGAATTTAGCAACTTCAGTGTAGAAAAAAAGGTAAGTCGATTGAGTTCAATACGGAGTTCTAACAGAGCCCAGGTGGAAGATGAGGTGTTCCTCAAATTTATGTAGGTCATCCATCACTGGATTGGGAAAGGAGGTCAAAAGTAGAGCCATCACTGTGGGAGAGAGAAGGATTAAAGAGGTGGCAGACAATTAGAAGGTTAAAGTCTCTCTTGTCAATTGTCTATCGCTTCAATTATCCTTCTCTCTCTCCCACAGTAATTGCTTACTTTGAATGGGGTGCTCTAAATAAAGGTTAGTCAGCCTGCAGTTGTCTTCTCTTACATGGCGTACTGTAGTCAATTGAATGTAATTCAATATGCTAAAACTAAAAACAAAGCAAGTGCTTCACAGCTTAATCTAGAAGGACTGGTTAGGTCCCTGAATGGTGAGAAAGTATGAGATAAAAAGGTAGGTGTTACATCTCTTCCAAATGCATGAAAATGCCATGAAAGGGGTGGAGACTGAATACAGGGTCTGGAGGTGGTGGGGGGGGGGGGGGAGCGGTGAATCCCTTTGAACAAAGTGGAATTTACAGAATGTGATGTGTTAAGTATAAAGGACACACAAGCAAATGGAGATGCTAGAATCCAAAGTGTCAAACAATCTTCTGGAAGAACTCAGCAGGTATTTTGGGAGGAAAGGAGTTGTCAATGTTGCAGGTCAAAATTCAGCAAAACTCCTGTTTCCAAAGGCAATACGAGTGAATCTGCAGATGCTGGAAATAAATAAAAAACACAAAATGCTGGCAGAACTCAGCAGGCCAGACAGCATCTATGGGAGGAGGTAGTGACGACGTTTCGGGCCGAAACCCTTCATCAGGAGTCGGCCCGAAACGTCGTCACTACCTCCTCCCATAGATGCTGTCTGGCCTGCTGAGTTCTGCCAGCTTTTTGTGTTTTTTTATAAAACTCCTGTTTCCCTAGTTCTAGTCTCAAGTAACCAGTGGAAACAACTTTCCTGCTTCTATCTTATCTATACTTTCATAATTTTATATATCTCCCTTCTCGTTCTTCTGACTTTCACCACCAGATTCAGGAACAGTTACTATCCCTCAACCACCAGGCTTTTGAACTAGTGGGGATAATTTCACTCAACATCACTTGTTCCATCACTGAACTGTCTCCACAACCTACTTCAAAGACTTTCAAGGACTCTTCATCTCATGTCCTTGATATTATTGCTTATTTATTTATTATTATTTCTTTTTTCTTTGGTATTTTCAGTTTGTTGTCTTTTACATATTGGTTGCTTGTCTACTCTGTTGGGTGTGATCTTGCATTGATTCTATTATGGTTCTTGGATTTACTGAGTATGCACGCATTAAAGCAAATCTCAGGGTTGTACATGGTTACCTATATGTACTTTGATAATTTATTTTGAACTTTGAATCCCAGTATATGTAGTCCCACATGACACAGTCTGTACTCATAGGCTAACCCCTCTGGAATCAACCTAGTGAACCTCCACTGCACAACCTGCAAAGCCAGTATATCTTTTTTCAAGTAAGGAGAACAGAAGTGGATGCAGTACTCCAGGTGCAGACTCACTAGCATAGTTGCAGCATAATGTCTCCATTTACCTTCTTGATAATCTGTTGCACCTGCAAACAAACTTTTTACAATTCATGTACCAACACTCCCAAGTTCCTCTGCCCAACAGCATGCTGAAAATTTTCAACATTTAAATATTTGTATCTCTTTTTTCCTTCCAAAATTGATTACCTCACATTTACTAACATTGTACGTCACCTGCCAGACACTTGTCCACTCACTCAACCTATCTATATTTCCCAGCAGACTCTTCACATCCTCTGCACAATTTTCTGTTCCACTTAACTTAATGTCATTAGAAACCATAGATATGCTACACTCGGTTCCTTCTTCCAAATTGTTAATATTGTGAACAGTTGTGGGTTTATCACTGAGCCCTATGGCAGTCTGCTCACCACTGATCGCCAACCAAAGAAACACGCACTTATCCTAACTCTCTGTCTACTATTGGTTAACAAGTCCTCTATCCATGCTAATATATCATCCCCAACTCTATTTATCCTTATAGATAAATCTTTTATGTGATATCTTATCAAACAAATTCTGGAAATTCAAATATACATCTACCTGTTCCCTCTATCCACTGCACTCATTATGTCCTCAAAGAACTACAGTCAACTTGTCAAGCAGGACCTGGCCTTCCTGACCATGCTTTGTCTGCATTAAGGAGCTACTTCTCTTTGGGAATCTGCTCTTTCTTCCTTAATGACAGTTTCAGGTATTTTCCTGGCAAAAGAGATTAAACTGAGAGGCCTATAGTTACCTACCTTAGCATTACCTCTTTAACAGGAGCAAGTGTATCAAGTACTTTACCTTTCATTACATCCATAACAGGTATGTTAGATAGGACCTCCAACATGAAAACTGACACAAAATACTGATTCAAAGCCTCAACTATTTACACGAGTAAGTACTAATTCCCTTTCTCAACTTCAAATGACATGCATTAAGTTCAGACATCCTTTTCTGTTTTATGTATTAATAATACTATCCCTGTTTATATCTTATGCTAGTTTACTTTTGGAATCTATTTTCTCTTTCTTTATTGCTTGTTTAGTTGTTATTTGTTGCTTTTTAAAGTATTCCCAATCTTCCAGTTTCCCACTAATCTTAGCAACTTTGTATGCATGAGCTTTTAGTTTGATACCTTCATTTATTTCCATGGTTATACAAGGTTGTCTTTCCCAGCCTTACTTACCTTGCTTATAACTGGAATATACTTTTGTTGATAACTCTAAAAAAACTCTTTGAAAGACCATAAGACATAGGAGCAAAATTAGGTAGTTTGGCCCATCGAGTCTACTCTGCATTCAATCATGACTGAGATTGATCTCTCTCAACCCCATTCTCTTACCTTCTTACCATAACCTATGATGCCCCTACTAATCAAAAACCTATCAACCCCTGCTTTAAATATACCCAATGACTTGGCCTCCTAAGCTATCTGTGGCAACAAATTCCAGAAATTCACCATCCTCATCTCTGTTCTGAGGGGACAACATTGTATTCTGGTCATAGCCTCCCCCATTGTTGGAAACTACTGGAACAGAGCCATCAAACACATTTCATACACTATCTCTTTCGTTCCTCGGATCATTCTCATGAACCTCCTCTAAACCCAGCACAATGCCAACACATTCCTTATTAGATAATGGACCCAAAACTTCTCACAATACTCCAAATGGGGCCTGACAAATGTCTTATAAATTCTCAGTGAAAAGCCTTCAACTGTTCCTCAAATGTCCCATCATATAGCCTGTGTTTCCATTTTCTGATGCCAACTCCTTTCTCATTCTGCTGAAGTCTCCCTTGTTTAGTCATGGTTGGCATCTATTCGTCTTGAAGGACAATGGATGATGATGATCATCATCACAAGCCTGGGTGGAAGGTATGGAGATACTGAGATGCCCAGTCATCAAGATTCCCCTCTCAGCCTCACCAGTGTAGTCCAAAGGAAAGCTTATGTAGCAATACATTTGGCACCAGCTCGGCTGCAGGAGGTACTAGAAGGATGTTCAACGACATCCAGCCGTCTTAGGGGCTTAACTCCAGATTTGCTGTCTGGGTTTACTCCCGTATCCTACATTGCTCCTGAGGTTACCCGCAAAAGTGAGTTCACACTCTGATAGTTGCAGGCCACAGCCATGCTCTGGTGTGGAGATGAGTAAACCTCACGGAGTAACAAGTTGAAGTTCAGCACAGAGCTGAGTAAACTTCAGAGCAGCCCTTGCCTCGCCTCCAGTCCTGACACCCTGTCAAATACACTGGTTTTAGATCCAAATTTTGCACCTTCCATTTGTGAGAAGTTCAATCATACTGTGTTCACTCTTTTCAAGAGGATCTCCATCTTCAAGATCATTAATTTTACTGTCTCATTGCATCTAATATTGCATGTTCCGTTTTAAGGTCAGTTACATGCTGTTCAAGAAAACTATCATGGATGCATTCTACGAAGTCCTCCTCAAGACTGCATCAACCAATTATTTTCACCCAATCTATGTGGAATGAAAAGTTCCCCATAACAATCTCCATTCCATTCCAACATGCATCAGATATTTCTTGGTGTATTGCCTGTGCCTGAGTAATGTAATTATTTGGGGACCTATAAACAACTCCCACCAGTAATTTTTTTCCCTTTTACTATTCCTAATCTCTACACAGATGGATTCAAAATTCTACTCCTTAGATCTTACTTCATCTCTCACAACCACCCTGATCTTATCTTTAATTACGAGTGCTACCTCACCTCCCGTACCTTCCTGCCTATTCTTCCGTATTGGGTATTTAATTCCCAATCATCTCCACCCTGCAACTACATTTCTGTAATGCCCACTAATTGCGGATGCTAAACAGAAAGTACACTGCAGATGCTGGGGTTAAAGCAACACGTACAACACGCTGGAGGAACTCAGCAGGTCGGGCAGCATCCGTGGAAACGAGCAGCCAACGTTTTGGGCCGAGACCCTTCATCAGGACAGAAGAGGGAGGGGGCAGGGGCCCTATAAAGAAGGTGGGGGGAGGGTGGGAAGGAGAAGGCTGGTGGGAGTCAGGTTAAAAACCAGTCAGAGGAAAGATCAAGGGGTGGGGGAGGGGATAGGCAGGAAAGGTGAAGAAGGAATGTAAGGAGAAAGCATTGTGTAGTAGAAGAAGGCAGAATCTTGAGAGAGGTGATAAGCAGCTGGAAGAGGAGGTGAAACTGGGATGGGGGAAGGGAGAGGGAGGGAATTACCGGAAGTTGGAGAATTCAATGTTCATGCCAAGGGGCTGGAGACTACCCAGATGGTATATGAGGTGTTGGACTACCCAGACGGTATATGGGGAGTAGTGTTATTATGGATGTTGATTGGTGCAACAAGTTCACTGACATTGTTTTGAATGTTAGAGGCATTCAGACAAGTTAACCTTACATTCACGGACTTTTAGAATCTGGATGTTTTTGTGTCTTTTGCATTTGGCTTTTTAAATACCCCACTTACGTTACTACTTTGTAACTTTTGCTTTGTTCTCTCTGTTGCTTCCCTCTGTATGCCTGCAGAGATCCCCACCCCAATTCCATATCAGTTTATATCTTCCCCAGAGCTTGAAGAAAACAATTTCCTTAGGACGCTGATCACTGTTCTGCCTAAAGGTAGACCATCCAGTGTGTACTGGTCTCTCCTCGCTCAGAACTGGTTCCAATGCTCCAGGAATCTGAAACTCCTCCTCCTGTACCACTGTGCAAGCAAAATATTCAGTCAAATTTATGTTTTGTAACTCTAAAACATAAAGACTAATTGAAAGGAAAAACAAAAGAGCCAGGAATGTCAGTCTAACTTCATTTTGCTTTAAATGAGGCGCGCACATATGATGTATGCCATTTATGTACAGTACTTTCCATATAAGCAGATTGCATTATGTAAACAACAGACTGACTTTACTATATTCCTTAAATATAACTGAGATGTTAAATATACAATACTCCTCCCTGCTTAGCTATAGACCCCATCCGTTAGTTTCGTGAGACCATGGATTTGTGCCTTGGAAGGTTTCCAGGGCATAGGCCTGGGCAGGGTTGTGATGCACCATCAATAACTCTGAGACGTAGGTTAAGGTAGGCTTTTATTGGCTGTGTCATGACCTCAGCCCCCTCCTTCAAGAGAATCGCAAGATCGCTATTAATTCAGGTCTTGGACCCAGGAAATGAGAGACAATGCCACGGAGTTGACCATTGTTCTTAGAGGCACCTGTGTGAATTGCAACTCTATAGTACGTGCCAGATATCAGGGACATGGACACCCTCGGGCAATGTGGTGTGGGGGATGGCCTCACCCTACCTTGATTGACATTTACAAATCTGCCAGCCATGATAAAAAGGAGACTGCTGGAGGCGGTACTCCAGCGACGCACTAAACGGACACCATCACTCATTCCTCTCGTAATAACGGGAAGCTGCTCGGAAGCCAAGTGTGATTCGGATCCCCTAGCTAGGGAATCGAGTGGCTAATAACCCCGAAAAGGTGTTCGGACTGACAACGAGGAACTCCCGTTCTCGATCTCACGCTTTGAGTCCAGAAGGCTGGCAAGTTTATTTTCTCTCTCCAACCCGTGAACACGCAGCGGTCCCTCAAGCGGCAAAAAGCATCCATGAACTGGCGAGACTTTTATATTTCAATTGGACAAATCGTTTAACCCCTAGACAACGATAGAGCTCATTTTTGATTGATTATTACTACACCTATGCTTTAGATTGAGTTTTGACGATGTATATGACCTGAATGTTTTGTATTAACCATACGTTTGTGCCCCTTTATAAATAAAACATTTGAAAATAGTAGCACCAGGCTCAGCGGACCCATCTATCTTTGCTGGTAAATTACCCGGTTACTGGGGAACGTAACAAGTGGGTTGCTCGTCCCGGATTTGAAACCAAACGGGAGGGTCAGTGAATCAGGCTGTAAGTCCCAACTTAAATCTGGTTACGCAGGTAGCCAGACAGGAAACCAGCAAAGATGGATGTGGGTGAATTTATGAGAAATCCGACTGTAGAGGCGCTAGGGACGGCTACCAAATCAGACTTGGTAAATCTGGCAAAGGGGTTAGGCCTTGCAGAGGTGAGGTCATCAATGAAAAAGCAGGAAGTGCGAGGGGTCATAAATCAGTATTACATTGAAAAGGAGGTGTTTGCAGCGGAGGATTTGGAAAATATCCCCGAAAAGAGATTAGCGAGTGGGACAGATCAGGTAGAGTTGGAGAAAGTAAGGTTGGAACATGATCTTCAACTAAAGCAGCTAGAAGCAGCTGCAAAGGAAAAGGCTGAGGAATGAGCTGCAAAGGAAAAGGCTGAGGAATGAGTTGCAAAGGAAAAGGCTGAGGAACGAGCTGAAAGGGAAAAGGAACGGGCTGCAAAGGAAAAGGCTGAGGAAAGGGAGCAGGTGTTCAAACTAAAGGAATTAGAGATGAAACGGGGTCATGAGCTCCAGCTAAAGCAGCTAGAAGCAGAAGCAGAAGAGAAAGAGAAACAAAGGAGCCATGAATTGGAGTTGGACAGGCGAAAGCAAGAGCGAAGAGCTCAAGGGCAAGAGAGAGAGGAGGGGTTTGATGTTAGTCGGGCATTGAGGTTGGTCCCCCCCTTCGAGGAGACGGATGTTGATAGTTATTTCTTGCTTTTTGAAAAGGTGGCAGTGAATCAGAAGTGGCCCAGAGAGCAGTGGGTGGCGTTGTTACAAAGTGTGTTACGAGGGAAAGCACAGTGGGCATATGCCACGTTGCCCTCAGAAGGGGAAGGGAATTATGATCAAGTAAAGGAGGCCATTCTCCGAGGTTACGAGTTAGTACCTGAGGCGTATAGACAAAGGTTCCGAAATTTAAGGAAAGGGTGGAATCAAACGTATACCGAGCTAGCCCATGAGAAGGGTGTGCTCTTGGACCATTGGTGCACCGCGGAAAAGGTGGCCGAGAATTATGGGCGTATCAGGGAGTTATTTTTGATTGAGGAATTTAAAGGTTGTGTTCCGGAAGAGATTCGAATGTATTTAAATGAGAGGACGAATCAGTCCGTCTCAGAAATTGCTAGGTTCGCAGATGAATATGCCCTAACCCACAAGACAAAGTTTTCCTCGCCAAAAAGTTACCCGAGAGACCGTCGGAATGGTAGGGAAAGCCCGCCGGCTGAGGCGGAGATCCCGCCAGGAGCTAGCAGAAAAAGTGAGGATAATAGACAGGAAACCTGGAGATTTCCTGGTTTAACCTGTTTTAATTGTGGAAAGGTGGGTCATATTGCATCTAAATGCTTTGCTCTGAGAAAGGAGCCAGAGAGCGAGAGAGAGAGAGAGAGAGAGAGAGAGAGAGAGAGCAGCGATCCCTATCGGGCGTGCAGTGGTAATCAGAAAATCGGCAAGAGAGTCCCAGGGGAGCAGAGAGCGCGAGGGGTCGGAGATTTATCTGTCACCTGGAACCGTGTCTGTGAGGAAGGGGGACCCGCCTATCCCCGTACGGATTTGGAGAGACACGGGGGCGGAGCTATCATTAATTAGCCGTAACATATTACCATTCGGACCCCCGACGGGCGAGGTAGCCCTGAGAGGCATAGGAAACTGGACCGAGGTAGTGCCTTTGCATAGGGTCCTTCTAGATTGTGAGTTGGTGTCGGGACCAGTGGAACTGGGGGTCCTGCCGGAGTTACCGGGGGAAGGCGTGGACGTCCTTCCGGGTTACGACCTAGCGGGTGGGAAGATTGGGGCGGCCGTGAAGCTGAAAACCCAGCCCGTGAGAGTTGAGGCCCCGCCCATAGAGTCCCCGAGCTATCCCGCATGCGCGGACACTCCCAGCCTGTCGAGAACAGCAGCTGAGAAAGCGAGCAGTTTAAAATTGGCTCAGACGTTTTTACCGACCCTGTGCCACGAGGGTTTTGAGGGCGGTAGAACGAGGAATAGTAACGTAAAAGGGGGTAAAGGAGAGAAGGTAGATCCGCCCTTAGCGAAGAGAAAGGTCCTAGAGGTAGGAAATAAAGATGAGAAACAGATAAAGCTGTTAAAAGGTCCAGGGTTGGACCTGGGTGAGTCTAAAGGTGTTCCCGATAATGAAATGAGGGCAGTCCTCGATGAAAAGGATGCCATTACCTTGAAGAAGTCTGCTGGATTGGCAGATGAGGTTGTTCCAGCCCAAGGGGTTGAGTTTACTTCGGAAGTGAGTTGCCCAGAGAGTAACTGGGAGGATCAGAGGAAGTTAGAATTTGAAAAGGGTATGGGTATTGAAAGCCTGGAAGAGGCCAATGCCCCGTTTGAGTGTGTCCAAGATGGGGAGGCCCGTGGTCCTAAACCTAGTCATGGAGCTCAGAAAAAGTCTGAGGTATTTGACTCGGCTGGACGAGACGGCCGTCCTTTTGGATCAGATAGACTTGGTTCGGGAAAGAAGGTGTCTGTGCTGAAGGGGGTGTTCAGAGTTAAGGTGGAATTTACGAATGGGGAGATAACTGTTGTTGTGGAGGAGAACGGAAAATCTGTAGTTCCCAAATCGAATGGGAAAAAGTTAAAGTCTAGATTGATGCCTGCGCATCGATTACAGGTTGATTTGGAATGTAAAGGGGCCTCACACGCTATTGTTATTCGAGAAAGCGCTGTGAGGAAGCCGAAATTTAAATGCAGCCGGAGAAAAAGGTTCGAACTAAAACACATCAACCTGTATGGTCTTGACAAAAGGGTTAACTACCTGTGTAGCATTAGGGAATTGGGCGGAAATTCCCATGATGGACTGGGTTGGGGACACGGAGTTAAGAGGATAACCCACGAGGAAAGGAAAGGCGGGAGAGTACCTCGCCAAATTACTCAAGTTCCCCACGGGGGGACTCCCCGGGAAAGAGAAGAGGGTTAATAGAAATTGTCATTTTTAAACAGCGACGCCGGTTGTACGGGTTTGCGCCCAAGCCGGTGACTAATAAAGACAACCCTTTTGGAGACCTGCCGGTGAAATAACACGACCGAAATGATTAGTATTTGTATAAACTTTTGTAGATGCACCTAAGCTAAGATCACACCTCCTTAGTTGTGTTGCTGAAGAAAATAAATAAAAATAGGTGGTTATTGAGCTGAAGTTTGGTGCTACCAGACTTTAGTACGGTACGTGATGTTAAGATATTAAAGAAAGGGGCACTGTAATTGTTACCTGTTTAGATACTGACTGGAATGTATAACGGTAGTACTCTGTGAAGAGAAAAGCTTGAGTAGTATGTTAGAGTCCAAAAAAAAAGATCCTGTACCAACTTGTTTTTAACCGCTGGTAAAAAACTTTTAAGAGGGGAGGTGTCATGACTTCAGCCCCCTCCTTCAAGAGAATCGCAAGATCGCTATTAATTCGGGTCTTGGACCCAGGAAATGAGAGACAATGCCACGGAGTTGACCATTGTTCTTAGAGGCACCTGTGTGAATTGCAACTCTATAGTACGTGCCAGATATCAGGGACATGGACACCCTCGGGCAATGTGGTGTGGGGGATGGCCTCACACTACCTTGATTGACATTTACAAATCTGCCAGCCATGATAAAAAGGAGACTGCTGGAGGCGGTACTCCAGCGACGCACTAGACGGACACCATCGCTCATTCCTCTCGTAATAACGGGAAGCTGCTCGGAAGCCATGTGTGATTCGGATCCCCTAGCTAGGGAATCGAGTGGCTAATAACCCCGAAAAGGAGTTCGGACTGACAACGAGGAACTCCCGTTCTCGATCTCACGCTTTGAGTCCAGAAGGCTGGCAAGTTTATTTTCTCTCTCCAACCCGTGAACACGCAGCGGTCCCTCAAGCAGCAAAAAGCCTCCATGAACTGGCGAGACTTTTATATTTCAATTGGACAAATCGTTTAACCCCTAGACAACGATAGAGCTCATTTTTGATTGATTATTACTACACCTATGCTTTAGATTGAGTTTTGACGATGTATATGACCTGAATGTTTTGTATTAACCATACGTTTGTGCCCCTTTATAAATAAAACATTTGAAAATAGTAGCACCAGGCTCAGCGGACCCATCTATCTTTGCTGGTAAATTACCCGGTTACTGGGGAATGTAACAGCTGGAAGAAAGCACAAGCAGCAAGTGACCATCACACAACATCCTGGAGACTGAGGAAGGGTCTGTGGCTCCAATCGCCTTTATACCGGGGTCTGTGGGAGGAGCCACGGTCAGTGGGAGGGGCCACAGAAGCAGTAAGCAGGGGGGGGGGGGTGTCCAGACAGGTATATGTAGTTCACCACAGGTTGTATGGGAGACAGGCAGTTGCCCAAGCTGCAAGCCTTCCCCTCTCCACGCCACCGACGTTGTCCAAGGGAAGGGCACTAGGATTCAAGCAGCTTGGCACCAGTGTCATCGCAGGGCAATGTGTTGTTAAGTGCCTTGCTCAAGGACAGAAACACGCTGCCTCGAGCTGAGGCTCAAACCAGTGACCTTCAGGTCACTAGACCGATGCCTTATCCACTAGGCCACGCGCCAACACTATATAAACCCCAACTCAATATAGAATGCATCTCAACCACATATACACTGTATACCATGTAATACAACTACAACACAGACATCCACAGTATAATCAATTTTGAATTGTCCCATTCAGGTCTAAAGTTTTAATTGCAGTGGAGGATTTTTTTACTCATGTGGGATAATGTCTTTCCTGATGGGTGGGTGTGGGGATGGTGAGGGTCACTCAGGTTGGCAGGAGAGACTCGTCGCTGTGTAACAATCTCAGGGCAACACACACAAATTTTGGATTTCTAGCATATGCCGAGTTTCTCTTGTTTGTGAAACAATCAGGGGCTTCCTCCATACTGGTTGTAGGAGTTGACGCTGGGACTGCAGGAAGTGGTTTTGACAGCTTTGAATACCTTTCCTCTGGAGATATGGTTTATAATGTGTGAGCACAGCGTCTGACGCCAACATCTCCTTTGCCTTTTGGAAAGCAGCCTCACACTGCTTCGTCTAATGCCATTTCTTCCTGATCTGCAATAATGAGTTCAAGGGGTGGAGCACAGAAGCCAAGTTTGTAAGGAACCTGTTATAATAATAATTGGCAAATCCTAAGAAAGACCACCACTGTGACTCAGCCTTTGCCCTTTGAGTATCCACCACTGCTTGAAATTTCTCAGCACATTTCTGCAATCCTTGTGCCTTGGTGATGCAATCACATCAAATGACGCTTGGCGTGAGGAATTCACACTTGTTGCATTGTGCTCTGAGTCCATAATCTTCTAATCTTTTTTAATGCCGTCCTGAGATTTTGAGGATGTTCCTTATCATCCTTAAAGTTACAGTGATGTCATCCAGGCAACAATGAATGCCTGGACAGCTTTGTATCACCTGAGCAATAGTTTTCTGCCAGAGTGTAGGTGCAGATGCCACTCCAAAAATAAGCCTGTTCTAGTGATAAGGCCCTTTATGAATCTTGATGGTGAGACTCTTCTTCTATCTCCATCTGTAGGTAGGCTTCAGCTGCATCCACCTTCCTGGTGTTTTCTTCCAGGGAGGTTTGCAAAAATATCCTCTATCCTGGGCATAAAGTATTGATCTGCATTCAACACTGGCTTAAGATCACAGCAGATCCTGACATACCGATTCTTCTTGGCTACTGAGACCAGATGCATTGCCCATGTGCTCCTCTCAACCTTGGAAATAATTCTTTCAGCTTTCAGCTGATCAGCTCACTAGCTACAGTACTTTGTCATAGATGGTATAAGGAACCAGATAGGCTTTGTAAAATTTGGGTGTGGCATTTTCATTTGGCACTATTTTACCTTTGATATGTTAGAGTTTTCCAGTGCCATTCCTAAGTACTGCTGTGACATCACACAGTAACTTCTTCATTTGCTTTCAGTTGGCTCTATTGCAGGGGATGTGACATGCAAATTGTGCATGGTTCTGCAATCAAGTTGAGCTGTCTCAGCAACTCATGTCCCCACAATGCTGGCCCTCCTGTTCTTACCACATACAAGCCCAATGTGGCCTGTTGGTTGTTGTATTTCACTGTTGCAATGTCATTTCCACAGGAGTAATCATTTCTCCAGAGTAAGTTCTTATTTTGTTATCTGCTGGTATCTTTGACATGCCATTCACTCATTTTGTGGATTGACTGAAACAGCCAAACCAATGTCCAAATCCATTTCAAGTACGAAATTGGCAGTTCACTTCTGGTGCAAACCATATTGCTTGTTTCTGGTTGGTTTTCATATTGTAAATCTCAAAGCTCTGCATTACTCTCATCACCATCAGATATTTCATCAGCAGCTTGCAGATCAGTTCTCTTTTTGAAACTACAACTTTGACATTTTTTTTATCTTTTTCTCTTCTCTGCGCAGTCCTTTTATTGTCTGTCCAACATGTTCTTTGTATGTGTCCTCCTTTGTTGCATTTTCTGCAAGTTTTGCCTTTAAATATGCATTGGTCTGTTGTATGTGAGCCCCAAATCACAAATTGTTTAGCCAGGCCAGTATCTGTTCAGATGTTGCAACTTTTTTCATGTTTACTTTCACTCCTCACTGCAAGAGACATTCTCTTTAGTTCAGCCATGTATGCTGAAATGGACTCCCCTTTCTTTTGATTCCACTTTTGAAACCTAAAGCATTCTGCATTCAATGATGGCTTTGTTTCTGAATGTTCCTGCATTACTTTCACTATATCAGCAAAGTTCAGTTCCACTGGTTTGGCTGGAGCAATTAAATTTTGAAGCAAATTGTATGCTCTGCAAAACTGGTACTTGTTTTCATTGGCTGTTCCATTTGCTTTAAAATACTGCTCAATCTGTTCTATATACATCAGCCAGTTATCTTTTGTGTAATGAATTGTGTCAATATTTTTGATGTAGCCAACCATTTCTGTTCTTTTCATTTGTAATAATTATCCCCCAGTACGCACTGTTTATGAACCTGTGAATTTTTCCGCTTTCTGCCATTGTTTAAACTCGATTGTGTCTGCCTCCTTTTCTGAAGAGCACATGCTGTGCTGTTTATTTTTGCTCAACTGTTTCTTACTGCTCGTCTTTAAAAACTCAAATTTCTCCCTGCACTTTTTTTTTAAACTTGAAAGTCTTGCTGCTCTTCAAAAGGCAGGTAGTCATCTTGGCTTCATTTCAACTTCCACATCGTTACGTTATGATTTGTAACTCCAAAACATAAAAGCTAATTGAAAGGAAAACAAGAGAGCTGGGAATGTCATTCTAATTTCATTTCTACTTTAAGCAAATTGTGCATGTATGACGTGGTGACCCAAATGATGTATGCTATTTACGTACTTTTACATATAACTTGCAGTGTATTCTGTAAACAAAGAATGCTTAATCAAAAATATTTACAATATTACTCAGATATTGCTGAAATTTTAAATACACAACAATTTTGCGTTTCCTACTCTGGCTAGCACATGGCACAGTTAACAACCCTGAGGGCAAAAGGCTCCAGGTCCATGTTCTGGCAATGATGACACAGGATGAGAGAAAAAGTCCAGAAAATAGAGAAATGGTTCAAAGCCCTCTCAACTATGGGAATGCGCAGCCAAAATTATGAACAAAGGAAGACATCTCAGATAATCTGTGGGGAAAGTTTTATCATCAGAATAGAGTCTTCTTTTCTTCTTTCTATCTCTCTGTCTACCTGTGAAATGAAACACACTTTATTTTACCAACATATCCAGGTCTTATCATTGACCTGAAATATCGACACAATTTCTTTCTTCATGTTCTTTCTGCAGAGCATTTCCATCAATTTCTCTTCTTGTTGCTATGCCTTTCTGTGTTGCTTTCCTTAGCTCACCATAGTACTTCCCATAACCCTCCATGTCTTTCATAGTTGGTATGGAGTCATAGAGTAATAGAGCATTTGCCTGTGTTTGTACTGTATCCCTTTGTACCTTTCCTATCCATATACTTATGCAAATAGCTTTTAAATGTTGTTATTGTACCTGCCTCATTTTTTTTGGGGGGGCAGCTTGTACCATAAGTGCACCATCCTCTGCATGAAGAACTTGCTCCTCAGGCTCTTTTTAAATCTTTTCCCACTCACCTTAAAACTATGCCCTCTAGTTTTTTGTTTTCCTGAGAAAAAGGGAACCATGATGTGCATTTATCCTATCTATGACCTTCATAGTCTTAAATCCTATTATGAAGTCACCCCTCAGTTTCCTATGTTCCCAGGACTGAAGTCCTAGCCTGCCCGCTCTCCCTATAATTCAGGCTCTCAAGTCATGGCAACATCCTTGCAAATCTCTGCACCCATTTCAGCTTAGTGATGTCCTTCCTCTAAATGGGTGACCAAAAAAAAATTGTACACAATACTTCAAGTGTAGCTTCACCAATATCTTGCACAACTGTAACATAACATTTCACCTCTTATACAGTACTCAATGTGCTGGCAGTGTGCTTCACTAGCTTGTCTTCCTGTGACATCACTTTCAGTGTATTATATTGTAGGATAATATAATTGGTGAAAATGTATATAATTCACAACCACTGACATTGAGTTGGAGTTTGGCTTTAAGAGGCTGGTCTGACGCGATGACGTAATCACGTAAAGGGTTTTTAGCGCGCTTTTGTGTTCAGGATTTGGAGTTCAATAAAATGCATTACAGGTTTTCTTAAATATAGGCTACCTCACATTGTTTTATTGCGAAAACCTACATGGGTGATCCTGCTGCTCTACAACAATTCCAGAGTTATTGAACATGTCGGCCAATGCAGTCGCTTTGAAACTGCTGGAGCTTTGGGAGCAAAATAGTTCATAGAAGTCAAGGCCCAACAGAAATCTCCACTGACAACACCAAATTTTTCTCTGTGGTAGTGCCGCTCAGTAAAAACAGGGCTGTGAGAGCGGTGAGTCTACTGGAACACCTGCGTGAACACGATAAATACCGATCACTTAAAACCCACCTTTTACAGACTTTAGGACTATCAGCATCTGTGTGCGCCAAACAATTGCTCTCCTTTCCCGACCTTCAGCAATGGACCACACACCATACCTCCGAGGAAACCACCATCCTTGTTTTATTTATTTATTTATTTTTAATTTTTTTTTTATTTAATTGCATTTTTAAATGATTACAAGTGTAGAAAAAAAAAGTATGTGACCCTTCCCCCCTCCCCTTAATCCCTCCCCCCTAACTTCCCTATATAAAAAAAATTAAGAAAGAAAGAAAAGAAAGAAAGAAAGAGTGCCTGGTTGTTGGAAGGTCTCCACATGCTCCATGGAGTTCTTAATAACTTTAGTATATATATTTATTTCTTTCCCCAAGTAACCATTAATTTTCTCTTCAGAGCACCTATATATTTAATCCTGTCTTTTGTAAATAAGGGCCCCAGATTTTCAAAAATGTTTCATATTTATCTCTTAAGTTATAAGTAATTTTTTCTAATGGAATACAGCCATAGATTTCTTTTTTCCAACAATCTATACTTAAATATGTATCTGATTTCCAAGTAATTGCAATAGCCTTTTTGGCTACAGCCAGCGCAATTTTTATAAATTCTTTCTGATATTTATTAAGTTTGAGTTTCGGTTTTGTCCCTTCAATATCACCTAGTAAAAGTAATATTGGATTATGAGGAAGTTTTATTCCCGTAATTTGTTCCAATAAAAGTCTTAAATTTGTCCAAAAAGGTTGAATTTTAGAACAAGACCATGGATATGGTCTAAATGGATACGGGAAAAGAAAGAATCTCCTATATTAAAACATTTGATTGATTTATGGAATGATAAGTGTTGATGATGAGACAAAAAAATCTTTATTAGCAAAGAGATCTTTAATTCAAAATAGACTTATTCCTTTTACAATGGACAATCAACTTTTATATAATTGGTTTCAACAAGGGATTAAATACATAGGAGATTGTTTTGAAGGAGGTATATTAATGTCATTCGATCAATTAAAGAATAAATATAAAGTATCAAATAACACTTTATTTTGTTACTTTCAATTAAGGGCTTATATAAGAGAAAAACTAGGTCAAACAATGTTATTGCCGAAATCTAAAGAAATAGAAATTTTAATTCAAAAAGGAAATATTAAAAAATTTATATCTTGTATGTATAATTTGATTCAAAAACAGGCAACTAAACAAGGAGTCCATAAGTCAAGACAAAAATGGGAAAGTGATTTGAATATTAAAATTGAAGAAACAAATTGGTCAAGACTGTGTCTTGATAGTATGACAAATACAATAAATGTTCGGTTAAGATTAGTGCAATATAACTTTTTACATCAATTATATATTACACCACAAAAAATAAATAAATTAAATCCAAGTTTATCTGATCAGTGTTTCCGATGTAAACAAGAAACTGGTACATTTTTACATTCTACATGGTCTTGTTCTAAAATTCAACCTTGTTTTATTTTTAAAGAACTCTTCATGCAGCAAATGCCTGATCTGGTTTGCATAGCCCTTGTTATTGCACTTGTGCGGGACTATAGGGAGCTTGTGAAAATGACTGATAGACCGCACCCAGCCAGGGCAGGCAGGGGTACATAATTCCTCCTGTTTTCCCTCCTTAATAAGCCCAGTCAGCAAGGCTCCCAGCATAAGGACACCAGCAGCTGAAAAACAGAAAATGCCGGGCCTGTGTTTTTACCACACTCGCTTTGGTACGAACCCTAGGAGGTGTCGACCACCTTGCAGCTTTGACAGTCGCAGCGCATCGGGACATCAGCGGTCTCAGAACACCGTGGGTTCCAGCTGCCAGGGTCATCTGCTGTTCATTATGGACACCCTTTCAGGGCGATGCTTCCTGTATAACACGCGTGCTCAAGGGAGTGTGCTGCCAGCATGAGATGAGAAGGCAGAGTGTTGCCAATGGTAGCAAGATCCAGATTTATGGGATGTGACAGATGATGCTTTGCTTCAGTGGGCAACGTTACACATGGGCTTCATCCTGGCTAAAGTGACTCGACCTCTGCTCGGTGCAGATTTCCAGTGTGCCGAAGGACTATTAGTTGATCTTAAGAACTACCGGCTTGTGGATGCCAAGAACTTTAGGTTGTTACCCTGTTCCCACAGTAAGTTCCCCATAATGTCTCTGTCGAGCGCATGCACCATTTCTTATGAGTTTACTTGACTACTTCCCAATCCTCAGCAAGCCCACATTCTACACTATAGTCACAAAACAAGGGGTTGAGCACCACATTTCTGCAACTAACCCTCCCGTCCATGCCCACACACGTGGACTGGATCCAGAAAAGCTGGCAACCGTGAAGGCTAAGTTTGCCAATATAGAAAGATTTGGCATTGTACACCAGTTCAATAGCCCCTGGACTTCGTCCTCCAAATGGTCTCTAAGTCCGATGATGGTTGCTGCCCATGTGGCAATTACTGACACCTTAACGAGGCCACCACCTCCAATCATTATTCGGTCCCACACCTCCAAGACTTTTCAGCATGATTATCTGGAAAGTTAATATTTTCCGAAGTCAATCTAGTTAGGGACTACCATCAGGTGCCCGTGTGTTCGGAGGACATTCCCAAAACGGCTGTGATAACCTCTTTGAGCTTCTGCGCATGCTGTTTGGGCTGAAAATTGCAGCACAGACTTTTCAACAACTGAAGGACTCTCTATTAAAAGAGTTAGATTTTCTTTTTGTTTACCTGGATGACGTACTTGTCGCCAGTGCATCCAGATTCGAGCACGTATCTCATCTCTGCTCACTTTTCAAGTGCGTTAGTCAGCACGGTTTGATTATTAACCCTGCCAAATACCTGCTTGGGTTGTCAGCCATTGACCTTCTCGGCCATCACATCTCCACTGAAGGCGCAAAATCCCTCCCATCAAAAATAGCCAATGTTATGGACTTTCCACCGCCCTGCATTCTTAAAAAACCACGGGAGTTTTTAGGTATGGTGAATTTCTACCACTGCTTCATTCCACAAGCTGTTGAACGTATGCTCCCCTTTTGCAGTGCACTTAAAGGCAATGCCCCTAATCACGCGCTGGACTGATGAGCGGACACGACCAGAGAATTTTATGACACCAAACGAGTTCTTTTAATTCCATACATGGCCTCTTGCATCCAGGCTGAAAACTGGTTGCGCTAAAGTTTGTGTGGCACGTCCTTGGAAAGGATATGTGTGATTGGACTGCAGCCTTTGTGTAGTGCTAGTAGGCAAAAGTTGACCATCATATCCAGGCACCATTGGCACCATTTGAGGTCCCTGAGTGACAGTTTGATCATGTCAATGTGGATCTTGTTTGTTCTCCCCACCCCCACTCCCAGTTTCACTTACCTCCTTACCATGGTGACTGTACCACCAGGTGGCCAGAAGTCGTCCCCCTAGCATCGATGACAACCGAAGATGTGGCTCAGGTATTCATCAGCACCTGGGTTGCTCGGTTTGGCACCCCATCTGATATCTCCTCTGACTCCGGTCCCCAATTCATGTCAGACCTCTGGGCTGCAATGGCCCAGAACTTTGACGTTAGGCTACATCACACCATGGCATATCACCCACAGACCATTGGCCTATGCGAGTGATTTCACTGCTCTTTAAAGGCTGCACTGAGGGCTTCTCTGACTGATGAGTGCTGCCATGATCATCTCCCATGGGTCCTCCTGGGGCTCAGAACAACTCCAAAAGAGGACCAGAGGTTGTCAGTGGCTGAGTTGGTATACAGACAGCCATTACAAGTGCCAGGTGATTTCATGCTGTCAGGTCGGCCTCTCAACAATGTTCCACCCTCCTCAGCAAATTCAGTTCCTTTTCACCTATTCCTACCTCCCATCACAGCGTATGGCACTCTTGGGTTCCTGTTGATCTACATTTCCACTTCATTTGTTTTTATCTACCATGAGGCAATCTAACATCCACTTAGACCCCTTATGTTCTGTTCTGCCTTTTGGAATAGGGAGAAAAGACTTCTTATCATAAGAGGGGTAAGCTTGAATGTATTTTGGCGGATTGTCTTAAACCAGCCCACCAAGATTTGGAGGATTCTGCTACCATGCCCCTGCTGACCTTGAGCGTGTCAACACACCTCTGGACAAGCCAGAGCCACCTTCTCATCCACTCCACTCATGGAACACAGGACACAAGCTGGGCCATTCAGCTCCAGATAGGTTCACAATGCCAGTTTTAATGAATTCTGGGGTGGGGGGGGGCTGTGTTGGGTAACAAATTTGGTGGAAATGTACATAATTCACAAGTACCTACACTGAGTTGGGATTACACTTTGAGCAGCTTTTCTGACTTGAAGAGTTTTTAGCACGCTTCTGTCTTCAGGTTTTGGTGTTCAATAAGATATGTTATAGTTTTTCTTAAACATAAAACGCCTTTGTTTTTTTTTTGTAAAAACCAACAATATAGTTGTACCTCTAGATTCCTGTTTCACAATACTCCCCAGAGCACTGCAATTTACTGTATAAGTCTCAGCCTGATTTGACTTCCCAAAATGCAACAGCAAATACTTATCTGGATTGAATACCATTTGCCAAACCTCAGCCCACTTAACTAGGTGACTAAGCTCCCCTGTAATTTTTTATTCGCTTCTTCACTGTATATGATACCACCTACTGTTGTATTATGTGCTAACTTATTAATTATCCCTTGATTGTTGTCATTCAAATCTTTAACAGAAATAACAAACAACAAAGATCCCAGTAGCACTAGTCACATGCCCTAGTCCAAAAGCTAAATACCCACCATTACGCTCTACTTCCTACCATCAAACCAATTATGAATCCAATTAGTTAGCTCTCCCCGGATCCATTGCAGTCTAACCTACCAGAGTAGCCTATCATTTGGGACTTTGTCAAAGGAATTGCTAAAGTACATACAGCCAACATTCACTGCACTATCCTTTTCGTTACCTCTTTGAAAATTCTAACACATTTCGCAGGCATGATTTCCCCATGTGCAAGGTTGTGCTGACTATTCCTTATCAGACCTTGTCTATCAAAATGCTGATAAATCCTATCCCCCAGAACTCTCTCCAGTGCTTTATCTGCCACTGATACCAGTCTCGCTAGCCTATAGTTCCCTGGCTTTTTCTTGTTTTCTTTCTTAAATAATGGTACAAGATTAGCCATCCTCTAGTTTTCCCTGGTCATATGCTTCCCTTAATTATCTGACCAGGAATACTTCTTCACATCAATGGAACTCTACATTTGGGAGTTCTTTGTTTTATCTTTCGTGGGGGATTTCTACAGTTGTACCGTGAAGACCATTTTGACAGGTTGCTTCACCGCCTGAATTGATGAAATCTGCAGAGGGTTATAGATTCAGCCAGCTCCATCATGGGTACAACATTCCCCACCATTTGAAAGGTGGTGCCTCAAGAAGGTTGTATCAATCATTAAAGACAATCACCATCCAGGACATTGTGTGTAGCTCTCCATTAGTCTCGATAGACCATGGATTTGCGCCTTGGAAAGTTTCCAGGGCACAAGCCTTGGCAAGGTTTTTTCTAATGGAAGACCAGCAGTTGCCCAAGCTACAAGTCTCCCCTCTCCACGCCACTGATGTTGTCCAAGGGAAGAGCTTTAGGACACCGGTGTTGTCGCAGAGCAATGTGTAGTTAAGTGCCTTGCTCAAGAACACACATGCAGCCTCAGCCAAGGCTTGAACTAGCGATCTTCAGATCACTAGACGAACGCATTAACCACTTGGCCACGCACCAACACCCAGGACATTACTACCATTGGGGAGGATGTACAGGAGCCTGAAGACTCACACTCAACGTATCTTATTGTAATTTTTTATATATTGCAATTTATTGTCCACAGATTTCATGATATATGTCAGTTTTATAATAAACTGGATTCTGATTCTAGGACATAATGTGGTCTGAACTATCTCTGGATGCTTCCTTGATCTGACACTGACTTATCTCTAACTAGATTTTTCCGATATTGTAAAATAATATCTCAGCCTGTCAATGATAATGTTATCCTAATAGAGGGATTCTGTTCCTGGTTGGTCTTTATACTCCATATATGACTAATGTGGTATATAGTACTATAGAATTAGGCAGCACAGAAGGAAGCTTTCAATGCCTTTGTTTTGAGAAAGGTATCTAAATAGTGCTCTTGCCCATAATTTTCCCCATTTGACATTTGATCCCATTTTTAAATTATGTTTCAAATAGTTGCCACTGAATTTATTTCTGCTGCCTTCTCAGACCATTGCACTTTACCACAACAGTGCAAAAATAAATGTCTTTTTAACTTCTGTCTTATTGGGCAACTGTCAAATCTTTGCCATATGGTTATCAATACTAGCTAAAAAATATCACAGATGTGAGATAGCATGTGTAACTAACACTAGAATATCTAATCATTGCAAATAAGAGTTGAATGAAGAACATATTTCCCTGTAGGGACATGTTCTGATTAATTTGAGTTTGATTATTTTTCTTTTGCTAAACAGGATATGTCCCAAATTCTTTCTTTTCGGTTGGTAGCTCTGTAGCTAAGTGCAACATCTGGATTGTGTTTAATATTTTCAAAACTTGTTATAGACATAGCTTGATCACTTGCTTTGCAAAATGAAGCCATACCTGCTGCATGAAAATACTTCAAGCAACAAGCTTGTACCTTGTTATTAAAGCTAACATAATTTGATATATTTTCCATGTCTCTGACTTCCCCAGCATGCATCCCCTATAATCAACTCTAAGAAAATGCTGCTGTTACAAATATGTTCACTGCAAATATGTTCTTTGTTGAACACTTTTCGTGTAGTGAAACTAACATATTTAAGAGAGAAAACAGCACACTAGGATACAGTTGCCATAGTTACACCTCACACATAGTGAAATGTCCCTTCCTTCAGAATTATGTGGTTGTCCTTGATAGTGGAAGTTTAGTGCCACAGAAGTATATTATGTTGAAACAGGTCATGCATTAGAACAACGTTTATGGGTAATAAGTTTCACAGCTGGTTTTAGCTTGCCAGGAGATACAATCTACCTTATGTATAATTTATAATTTACAGTTTTTCTTCTTGTAGGATGAGTGCTACAGTAAATTATATTGATTATTTGTGCATGTCACATGTTTACTCTGGCTATTTTGTCACTTTAAGAATGTATTTGTCTATATTAATAGATTTTTTTCTGAGACTATTTAATTACCTTAAAGGTATGAGAGTGAGCTTTATATCTGACTGATACTCAAATTATTTGCCGAAATTGTGTGCTATATTTCATTCAGTAACATTGGTGCACTGAATTGATCTCAGATGGGTTTTTAAAGAATTCAGTAAACAGAATCTTTTCCCATGAGCAGGAGGTTCCATAACCATGAGATATTTAATATAATTCCCAGAAGAACAAGAGAAGTAATAAGGAGAGTTTTCTGCACTCAACAGGTTGACGTGCACTGGCCAAAAGAATGGCGGCTGCATTGATAGCAATATAAGTAACATAGTAAAAAATATGTTTTTCAAAGGGAAATCAATTGCAGGGATTTGGGGAAGGTTCAGAATTAGATGTGTAGCATATACACTTGACTGAAATGGGAATCTTCTATGCTGAAGCATTCTATGAAGTGGGAATCACTATGATCGTTATTATTAAGTTTGAGAATATTGGTCAAGGATTGTCAGCACATCCAGCACCACTGGTTCCATTGAGATTAGTTGAGCCAAAGAGATAGTTGCTAAGAAAAACTAGCAGTCAACCCTCATCCATTCATTGAATCAATTGTGAACAGATGGATCTCGCTCCCTATAAATCCCAAGTCTGGTCACTTGAAAGTGACATAAACCATGCAAAACACACAAGATGCTGGAGGAACTCAGCAGGTCAAGCAGCATCTATGGAAAAAGGTACAGCTGACGTTTTGGGCTGAGACCCTTTGGTAGGACGTACCCTACCTACTGGGTACATGGGAGCATCAAGGGAGTAGTCATAGCTAGAGGCCAGAGCCTTTAAACTCTCAGGTCTCACTTCCATGTCAGAACCTGGTCAGAATCATTACTTGGTCTGTGCTTGAATAGAAAGTGGGCAGTAAGAGTAAAAAATAATAACGCAGAATGGCAAAACATGGAAACCAGGTCCTCTCTAAGTTCAGTGCTGGAACTACAGTATTATACATAGTCAGTTAGGATACATTGCACAGAAGCAGGTCACTCATTTCAGTTAGTCTATACTGACATATATGCTTCATTCAATGCTCTTCCCATCTTGTCTAATCAAAATCTATCAGTGTAACTCTATTTTCTTCTATTTTATATGTTTGAATACTCTCTGTGAGAAGCATAATTCTCACATGCCATCTTGTATGAGTTCAATATTTTAGCCATTCTCTGTGCTTTTGCATTGTCTGCTGGATTTCTAGGTGATTAATTTGAATTCATGGCCGCTGATAATGCTTTTTACCACAAGTGGAAACATTATTTCTGTATCAAAGCCTTTCATAATTTTATAGCCACTGTTAAGCTATTCTTTAGAAGTCTTTTCAGAAGAGACACCAGCCTGTTCAAAATTTCTTGACATACACATTCTTGAGCTTCCAGTCTCATCCATATAAATCTCTGCATCTTCTCTGGTGTCTTTACATCCTTTCTGTTATATGGCGACCTGAATTGTACTCGAAGTGTAGTCTAACCTTAGTTTAATGTAGACTTAACATAATTACCCGACTCCTTTCAATTCCGTCCCTCTAGAAATAAATCTTAGTGGTTGGTTTGCTTTTTTATAGCCTTGCCAACCTGAAATGCAACTTTTAGTAATTAGTGTATTTGTACTCTGAGCTTCCTTTGTTCCATTCCCCATATAACTTTGCACCTTATAATTAAAAATACACATCCTCATTATTCCATCAAAGTGTACTTACCTGTGCTGACTTTCTTTTAGTTACTCATGTATTTATTTTATTTAGCCTGATATGGAGCTTCCAATGCACAAGATCACAAGAGGCTTAGGATGCAGACTTAGCCAATTCCATCAGGGGCACATCCTTCATACCATGAGGACATCCTCAGGAAGCATTGCCTCAAGAAATCGGCATCCATCATTAAAGACCCTTACTATCCAGGACGTGCTAACTTTGCATTACTATCATCGAGGCGGAGCTATGGGAGTCTAAAGACCCATGCTCAACATTGAAGAACAGTTTCTTCCCCTCTGCCATTAGATGTCTAAACAGTCCATGAGCCCATGAACAATACCACATATTTGTCTTTTGTGCTATATATTTATCTTTGTAACTTATAGTAATTTTATGTCTTGCACTGTACTGATGCTACAAAACAATACATTTCATAACACATGTCAATGATAATAAACCTGATTCTGACTCTGCTTCTGTACAGCAGTTCCTTAATGTCTTTCCATACCAGTATTCCTCAGTACTAACTATTCATCACTCTGGAAAACCATCCCACCATCTATTTGGTATGATCCACAAACTGTGAAATTATGTTTTTGATTCAAAATTGTTAATTTAAATCAGAATCAGGTTTATTATTCTGGCATGTGTCATGAACTTTGTTAACTTAGCAGCAGCAGTACAATGCAATGCAAGATTATATAGACAGTAATCAGTTACCGTAAGTATATAAATATGTATACTGAATAGATTAAAGATAGTGCAAAAACAGATATAACATATTTTGAAAAAAAGAAAAAGAAGTGAAGTTCATGGGTTCAATGTCCATTTAGGAATTGTATGGCAGAGGGGAAGAAGCTGTTCCTAAATTGCTGTGTGTGCCTTCAGGTTTCTGCATTTCCTTCTTGATGGTAACAATGAAAAGAGAACATGCCCTGGGTGATGGGGATCCTTAAAAATGAATGTCGCCTTTCCAAGGCACCGTTCCATGTAGATGTCTTGGATACTACTGAGGCTAGTACCCAAGATGGAGCTGACTAATGTTATAACTTTCTGCAGCTTCTTTCGGTCCTGTGCAGTAGCAGCCCCCCCCACCCCCGCCCAAACCAGACAGTGATGCAGCCTGTCAGAATGCTCTTCACAGTACATCTATAGAAGTTATCATATGTTTTAGGTGACAAACCAAATCTCTTCAAACTCCTAATGAAATATAGCAGCTGTCTTGTCTTTCTAGTTGGGACCAGGTTGGATCCTCAGTGATATTGACACCCAGGAACTATAAATTGCTCACTCTGCCCACTTCTTATCCCTCTATGAAGATTGGTTCATGTTCCTTCATTTTACCTTTCTGAAGTCCACGATCAGCTCTTTCATCTTACTGACATTGAATGCCTGGTTGTTGCTGAGACACCACTCAACTAGCTGGTATATCTCACTCCTGTACACCCGCTCATCTCCATCTGAGGTTCTACCAACAAAGGTTGTTTCATCAGCAAATTTATACGAGGGGTGATTGATAAGTTCGTGGCCTAAGGTAGAAGGAGTCAATTTTAGAAAACCTAGCACATTTATTTTTCAACATAGTCCCCTCCTATATTTACACACTTAGTCCAGCGGTTGTGGAGCATACAGATCCCTTCTTTGTAGAAGTCGGCGTCTTGGACCTCCTTGTGGTCCACAGCAAGGGTGATTGATAAGTTTGTGGCCTAAGGTAGAAGGAGATGAGTTATACAGCTCTTGTTTCATGCACGTGCAGTTCAAATCTTTGAGTGATTATGCAGAAAGTTTGAAGTTAATAACTCATCTCCTTCTACACAGCCATGGGTATAAAGAAAGTAGAGCAGTGGGCTAAGCTCACACCCCTGAGATGCACCAGTGTTGATCATCAACGCAAAGGACATATTACCACCAATCCACACAGGTTGTGGTCTTCCAGTTAGGAAAGTGAAGATCCAATTGCAGAGGGAGGTACAGAGGCCCATGTTCTGTACCTTATTGTTCAGTACTGTGGGAATGATGGTGTTAAACACTAAGCTATAGTAAACGAGCAGCATCCTGTTTTAGGTGTTTGTATTGGTCTCTGAGACAAAGATCACAGGGTCATCGGCTGCAGTAGGGATCTTCACAGCAGCAGTTATATTCTCCCTTTCAAAGTGGGCATCGAAGGCATTGAACTCATCTCGTAGTGAAGCATCACTGCCCTTCATGCTATCAGGTTTTACTTTGTAGGAAGTAATGTCTTGCAAACCCCGCCAGAATTGACGTGAATCCGATGTTGCCTCCAACCACACTTGGAATGATCTCTTTGCTCTTGAATTAGGCCTCTGCAAGTCACACCTGGTTTTCTTGTACAAACCTTGTCACCAGACTTAAATGCCACAGATCTAGCCCTGAGCAGATGACATACCTTCTGGTTCATCCACGGCTTTTGATTTGGGAATGTACAGCAAGTTTTCGTAGGCACACACTCATCCACACAGGTTTTAATGAAGTCGGTAACAACTCCAGCTTGCACATCTAGATTCAAAGATGAATCCCTGAATACAGTCCAGTCTACTGATTCAAAACAGTCCTGTAAGCACTCCTGTGCTTCCTTTGTCCATACCTTTTTGGTCCTCACTACTGGAGCTACAGTCTTTGGTCTCTGCATATACTCAGGGAGTAGAAATGCAGCCAGGTGATCAGACTTTCCAAAGTGAGGGCATGGAATAGCATGGTAAGCTCTCTTGGTGGTGTTACAGTGGTCCAGTGTGTTGTTTCTTGTGGTACTACAAGTGATTTATTAGTGGTAATTATTTAGTGACTTAGTCAGACTGGCCTGGTTAAAATCCCCCAAGATGATGGTGAAGACATCAGGGTGTGCTGTTTCATCACATTGCTCAGATCATCTAGAGCCTGTTTGACATTGGCCTGAGGTGGAATATACACCACTACCAAAATGATTACAAAAACCTCTCGCGGCAGGTAAAATGGATGGTACTTAATTGTGAAATATTCCAGGTCTGGTGAGCAGAACACCAATACATTTGTGCAGTAAGAACAGTTTATCATGAGGCATACACCTCCACCTCTGCTTTTGAGAAACTCGACAGTCCTATTGTGATCAGCATTCCTCTTTGCGAAACATAGCTATCCATCTTCCACTGGTAATAGTCACCTTTTGCTATCTGTTTTCTGATTTCAAGCCAGCTAGCTATCCTTTGTACTGAAAAATTAAGTGGCTATGGTAATTACCACTTAATGTAGATAAGAGACAAAAAATCAAAAGAGGGGTTTATGAGCATGAAAGAGAGAATAAACTGCCAAGTGACAGTGAAATGAGGAGAGGGAGAATGGGGCTGATGTGACTGTCCTGTAGGGAACAGGCATGGCTTAAGTAGCCTCATTCTGTGTTATAACAAGCAAGTATGAAGATGGAAAGCAATTTCCTTAGAAAGCAAAACAATCATGCTTGCATGTAGCAAGAGCTGGATAACATTCAGCATTCATTAAGTGGAAAGTCACATTTGCAGGACAGAAATGCCAATTCATGGCCATCTCCAATGGAAGAGAATCTAACCAGCTGATAATTCCTCAGTCTATCCTACCACCGGTATCCTGACTACAGTATATATCATCTGCCAGAAGTACTGCAGCTACTTTACTAGTCTACTCTAGAAGCACCTCCCAAACTGTATAAAAAAGAAAAATAACTTGGGAACACTGATAGCTCTTTGTTCCCTTCCAAACCACACATCATCATGACTTGGAAATACATCACTTGTTCATTGTCACTGGCTCTACATTCTGGAAATCCCTACCCACACACTAGCATTGTAGGACTACTTTTACCAGAAGTCGCTCTCTAGAATTGTTTAAAAGAGTGGCTCAGCATCATCTACTCAAGGGCAGTTAAGGACGTGCAGAGACCTTGCCAGAGAGGCACACATTATGAAAGTGAATAAAAGAAATCAATAAAGTTATTCAAGGAAGATATTTTTCCCATTTGAAATCTATGGTGGCTACTTATTATTGTAGTTTTAGTCTTTCTATTCTCTTCTTCAGTAAGGTTTGCAATATTTCCCTGCCACCAATATTAATTTGAATAATCTTTAATTCCCCATATGTGCTTAGCCCCATTTCAAATAACTGTATACAGTGTAGCTAATGTGTTCCTTGTCTACCAGTAATCTCAAACCATTTTTTCTAACAAATTGTTGCACATGCACGGTAACACTTCAGCTATCTTTTTCCTAGATTATCTTAAAGTGTGTAAATTTGGACCAAGACCAAGGATCTTAGCTATTTTGACTTTAATTAGTTTATATAATATATCTCAATTGTCTATTTAAAATCTGTTTTTCTCATTAGTCCTCTTGCTATCTAATGTCACATCCAAATATTCCATCTCCTTGGTGATGGGTTCTGGTGTATAAATCCAAGGTTCTTTTACAAGTCAGGGACGAGGCCTAAAAGTTGTTACTTCATGATTGTTTTATTGAGAGTTGATAGAGCAAAAGAAAACTGAACAGACAGTGACAGGGAAAGCTGAGATTAAAGAAGAAGATGGTGCCTAGAACAAAACAGCTATTTTTATACTCGGAGATAAGTAAAATTCCATTCAAATCTATAGATAAAAATTAACCAATTAGAAAATACTTATTCAATACTACAGTAAAAATTAACCAATGAGAAAGCACTTATTCAGTTCATGCAGAAGAAAGAAACAGAATTCTACTTTGTATGCCCACTGGAGGCATATAAACTGTTTTGCATATAAAGGCTACTTAAAATACAAACAGATAATTCATTGGTAAACTGCAAAGAAAATGCCAATTGAACAGTCAGACCCAATGATAAATACTGAAGTAAAATATAAATTTAATGCTTAATATGCCATCCCTCCATCCTTAGCATGGTGTTATCCTGCCCATCCTATAATTGCCCTAATCCTATTGGTGATACAGACTTGAAATTAAAAACACATGAGTAATATAAATAATCCTGGAATCCTGATAGTTATGCAATAAAAAAGATACAGGTGCGCTGGAGAGGCAATGCAATTTTGCAACGACAATGCCAGCTCAGTGAGATTATGTCCACTAGGGAAGGAAGAGCAGCCTCATTTTTTTGTTTGGAAAGATAAGGTTGAGGGCTGACCTAGTGGAGTTCTTTAAAACCATGAAAATGACGACATACTGTATATAGTAAGTTTCCACATGGGGTAGATCAAAACTTAAGATGACGAAAAATCAAGTGGAGATTTCAGTTGAAATTTCTTGACCAAGAGTGTGGTCAAAGTACGAAGCTCATTCCCGTAGGAGATTAGAATGAATAGAAGAGGTGTATTTAAGGGAAGCGTATGAATGAGAAGGGAATAGGAAATTAAGCTGAAACACATGCATTTGAGAAGAAAATGGAAGGATGCCCTTGTAGAGCACAAATGCCAGCAGGAATTGGTTGAGCCACATGGTGTCTGTTTCTGTGCAGCTTATTCTATATTAACTATTATGGCTGAAGTTCAGTCACAGATGCAGCACCTCAAAGGTCAGGTTCAGATCTTTTTTGATTGCAGGAATGGATGCATTAAGTGAGAAATACTCTCCACGATGTTCCATCTGTTAACAGTGGGAGGTGATAAACTAATGATAAGACATACACTTTTTTTTCCCTCTGATAATGGTGCCAGAACTGGAAGAAATCATTTGGGTGTCAGCAAAACCATACTGTATGTGCATCAACTGTTGTGCTCACTGGCATACTGATGAATTTTGCTCTGTTGGCACTGGCTAAGGACACTTGGATGACTTCCTGCACTTTGAATACAGAGATACATTCACCTGAACAGATGCTGCCATTTTTTTACAAAGGTGCTTATTGCCAATGCTCACAATAGAAAGTAAAGCTTTGAGAAACATCTTTAAACTTATTGAATAATTTGGTTGTGAATACCTGTATTTTGTGGGGAGAAGAAATCCAGAGCCCTAATTGAACAGTTTGTTATTAATGGTTACATTCTGAATTCAGCAGAAACCATTTTAACAAAGTCAAAGTGAGAGTGCACAATTTGTTAGCACTTTGAATTGTTTGGCAAATAGAATAAACTCTTGTTAGAGGAAGCTGGATAGGGGAGAAAGAAAACGAGGATTCTGTCAAAAATATTATGTGAACAAGGATGGTAGGAAATATTTACGGGGTCAAATGTGGATTTCTGTGTTGTACATTCTTTGCACAAGTGATTGAGGAATGTGGAACTGTATGGTGTTAGCTTACTAACAACAGAAGGAGCCTTTACATGTTAGAAAGAAGAAAAAAAAGTACTATTGAGAAATAAATAAATTATGAGCAACACAGGAAAGAGATGGAATGTTATATTTTATGCAAAATGCTTGCAAGGCATGGTGATGTTAAATTGGATCTGTCTTACCCTAAAGCATGAATATATGTCTGGAAAATGAACCTTGAAAAGGATAACTCAACAGGCAAGAGATGGTATGAGGGCAAACAAGGGTCTGGGCCCCTCCAAAAATTACCTACAAAAGACACTAGATTACAGATAAATGCCCAATTCGCAACATAATAGAAAAGATGTCTTTTTTCAACTGTGTTCGACAGCATCATGTTGTTATAACTGGCAAATTCCAGCAGGTGCAAAGATGGCACATGGTGTGAACAGACCGAAGACCAGACCATTGCCAGGAGCAGACGTGGACAGTGACTGTGACCTTGTCATGATGAACATCAGAGTGCGCTTGAGGAGAACCAACAAGCCAAAAAACAGCCGGCTGAGATTTGACCTTGAAAATCTGAAAGACCCCACCATCTCTGAAGAATTTCAGGCAGCAATTGGGGGGAAGTTTGCACCAATACTCCTCCTTGATGAAGACCTGGAAAACACCACAAATAACTTTAACACAGTGATGATGGAAATAGCAAGCAACATTCTGGGGAAAAGCTGCCACAAGTCTAAACCATGGGTCACTAACAAGATACCAGATATGCATGACACAAGAAGGAAATTAAAGAAAGATAAAAACACAGCAGAGGGAAGAACAGAATATAGGAAAATCAACAAGGAAATCAGGAGGGAAATGAAGGAAGCAAAGCAAAGATGGATAGCTGAACAATGTGTGGACATTGAAGACAACCTCTTCAACAACAACACAAAGAAGGCATTTCAACTGGTGAAAGATCTTACCAAAGAAAAACAAGCCAAAGTAAACACCATTCAAGACAAAAATGGCAAAAGTCTCACAGAAGAAAAGGAAATAACAGAAAGGTGGGCAGAGTACTGTTCAGAACTGTACAACTACTAGAGCAAAGGGGATCCACGCGTGCTGAATATACAGGAATCTTCCAATGAGGATGACTAAGCAATCATGCTTGAAGAAGTTGAAGCTGCAATATGATCACTGAAGTGCGGGAAGTCAGCTGGAGTTGACAACATTCCTGGTGAACTGCTGAAGCATGGAGGAAAGGCCACAATAGACATGCTTACCACCATCTGCAATAAGGTCTGGCAGACAGGTGAATGGCCAACACCTTGGACTCAGTCACTGATCATTGTGCTTCCCAAGAAAGGCAATCTCCAACTTTGCCAGAATTACCGTATTATTAGTTTGATCAGCCATGTAAGCAAGGTAATGCTCAGAATCATCTTGAACAGACTGAGACCTCAGGCAGAAGACATCATTGCTGAGGAACAAGCAGGCTTCCATAAGGTCAGAAGCACCACTGAGCAGATTTTCACCTTCCACACCCTCTGTGAGAAACACCTTCAGCACCACAGAGAGTTCTACCACGTCTTCATAGACTTCAGGAAGGCGCTTGACAGAATCTGGCATGATGCCTTATGGGCCACCATGAAGAAATTCAACATGGGGCAGAAGCTGATTCATACAATCCATCAGCTTTACGCCAAGGCAGCCAGTGCAGTGTTTGCTCAAGGCACCATCGGGGAGTGGTTCCATACCTCTGTAGGAGTCTGTCAGGGCTGCCTCCTCTCCCCTACACTCTTCAACGTCTTCCTGGAATTGAATTGGAAAATGGAAATTTATGGGAATTGTTCTCAAAATTTATTTTGAATTGAAAGACCATTTTGTATGTTGCATTTGAAAAGTAGAACTTGTATTTACTCTTCTAAATGATAATCACCTGTGAATGTTAACTTATCATCACTCCAAAGCTGAATTTAAATCAAACTTTAAACAAGCAATATCAACACAACTCCCTTACAAAATGAAATTTGGCTTCACCATGAAATTTTTCACACCTCAGAAATTAATAACAATACAAGGGATGACACTAAGAGAATCCATCTTGGAAGGCTAAACCAGCAAGGGCATATGGGTAGAATTCACAAAAACGAAAGGTGCAACCTCTATGATAGGGTTATACCATAGGCCACCCCTTAGCCAATAGATGCTAGAGGAAGGCCCATAACCCATGATATGCAACAGGAAATGGAGAGATGATTAACATTTAGAAGGGTGTTATAGTGCGTGATATTCCCTTCCCCAATTTTGATTGGGACTCCTTTAGTCCCAGGGGTAGATGGAGTAGAATTTTGAGGAGCATTTAGGAGGGTTCCTTGTAAAAAATATGCTGATAGTCCAACTAGAAATGTACTGGAGCTGGCATTGGGAATGAGCATGGGAAGGTAACCAAAGTTTAAGTGGGGGAGCATTTTGGGAATGGTAACCATAATTCTGTAAATTTTAGGATAGATTGGTTTCAAAGGTTTCAATGTCAGAGAAATGTATCCAATATACATCCTGAAATGCCTTTTCTTCGCAACCGTCCACAAAATCAGAGGAGTGCCCCCAAAGGATGAATGACAGTTAAATATTAGAAGCCCAAAGTCCCTCCCAGCTCCCTGTCTCCCACATGTATGTGGCAGCAAACAATGATCCCCCCTCCCCCCACCGGCAAAATAAAAAGCACTGGCAGCTGTAACCGAGCACTCAAGTGTGCAGCAAAAACAACAGCAAAGACATAGACTTGCAGTACTCCAAAGATTACGCATTCACTGGTATTCGACATACCACAGGTTCTCTCTCTCCCTAATAAGAGAGAAAGAGATGTCTCTGTTTCACAGCGAGAGGGGAGACATAACAAATAATTCGCTAGTTTACGATGTTTAAAGTCCGTTGTGTCGCTTTTTCCGAGCTCTGTGAAAGATCTCAGGTCTCTGGGCACACAGCCAAAGATCTTCTAGCTCCCACAACACACCAGTCTGTCGGATCATCGATCTTCGATCCGCCCGTCTCCAGAGCCCCGAGATCCTAGGCCTCCAAAGGTGAGCCGAACTCTTGGGTCATGCCCTTGCCGTGCTGGATAACGACCAGTCATGAAACCCTGAGAGCGGGTCCTATTCCCGGAAAAGAACCGAAGTCAGCATGTAGCTCCAGGTCAGGGTCTTCAAATGAACCCTGAACGGGAAATATTGAGATATTAAGGATGGAAATAGAGCTATTTTCAAAGATGCAAGCAAAGGAGTCGACGTTTAGCGCCATCTCGAGGATAGGGATAAGAACGGTCCTTGGGTGTAAGTGCTAGAATGTGGAAGGCTAATTGCAATAATAGTATTATGCAGGAAATGGGGGAAGTAGATTGAGAACTGCTGTTTGAGGGTTAATCCAGGACAAACACCTGTGAGTGTTTTAAAAGCCAATTGGTTTGAGTTCAGAATCAGCATGTTCCTCTAATGATGAGGGATAAATATGGCAAGTTTTAGGAACCTTGGATGACAAGGGATACAAGTATTGTCAAAAAGAAAAAGGAGGCACATGTAAAGTTGAGAAAGCTGAAACCAGACAAAGCTCTCAAAGCATATAAAGGAAGCAGGAAAGAATTTAAGTATGGAATTCGGAGCACTAAAAGAGGCCATGAAATGTTCTTAGCAAGTAAGATTAAAGAAAATCCCAAGCATTTTATACTTATTTTGGGAGCAAGAGGGTAGCCAGGGAAAGGGTAGGTCCACTCAAAGACAATGGAGTGAATTTACGTAGAGAGCCAGAGAAAGTGGATGCAATTCTTGATGAGCACTTTGCATCAACAAAGTAGAGGAATATGGATAATGGGGAGATTAGGAATAAGTATGTAGATATTCCAGCGCATGTTGAAATTTTGAAGGAGGTGCCGTGGGGTATGTTACTTTTTGTAACTCCAAAACATAAACCTAATCTGAAGTAAAACGAGGTTGTCCAAAGTGAGTTTCTAACTTTGTCTTTTACATAATATGTGGTAGTATGATGTGTACAATTAATTTATTTTTACATATAAATTGTAATAAATTATTTAAGCAAAGAATGCTTAATCAAAAACATATTTACAAGAGTACTCCAATAGTATTGAATTATTAAATACACAACAGGTATCTTGAAAAACTTTAAGGTGGATAAATCCCAGGGCCTGATGGGATTTATTGCAGGTACTAAGATAAGCAAGGGAGATTGTTGGGCTCTTGATAAAGATCTTTCTATCTTCTTTAGCCAAGGATGAGGTGCCAGAAGACTAAAGAATATCCAATGTGTTCCTCTGTTTAAGGTCAGCAGGGACAAATCTGGAAATTATAAACCAGTGAACTTCACAGTACTGATAAGGAAATTATTGGAGAAGATTCTTAGAGATAAGATTGACTCACATTTGGAAAATCATGGCAAAATTGGGGGTAGTTGGTTCCTAAGGTTGTCATAGCCGGGGGTGGTAGTGGGGATAAGCTCCCACTGTCCATAAAGTGCAGCCTCTGACAACCAAGTCTAACTCTTGGCCTTCATGTGTGGCTTATCTACTAGGCCCAGTGGAACTGTTTCTACTGACAAGAGAAGGGGCAAAGGTAGACCACTGGTGCCTTAAAATCAGTTGCTTTGGGCAGATGGGGCTCTTTAGCCTTGAATGGCAGCCTGCCTAGGAGAAAGAAAACGCTGATTTTAAACCTCTGCTGCCTTGCAGCCATACCCACCCAAGGGAAAGCTTTGGGAGTAAATCACGAGGAAGAAATCCGAAGCTGGGGTCCCTAAGGCAGTTTGATGTTGTTTACAACTTCACTCTGGCAACCTCTGCGATGACACTGGTGCCAAGCTGTATTGACACTTGCCCTTCCCTTGGACTACATCAGTGACGTGGAGAGGGAGAACCTGCTGCATGGGCAGCAGCCGGTTCTTCAGGTCTTCCTGCCCAGGCTTGCGTCCCGGAGAGGACACAGTCCACCAGAGGCACAAACCCATGATCCCCTGGGATTGACAGCTGCCTACTACTATTAGGGGTAGTCAGAATGACTATGCAGGGGAGGTCCTGTCTCAGAACTCTGATGATATTCTTAATACAGTGATGAAGATGATTGATGAGAATAGAGCAGTGGTCCACATGAACTTAAATAAAGCATTTGACAAGGTCCCACAAAGTATTTTGACCTAGAAGTTTAAATCAAATGGAGATGGTAAATTGGATCCAAAATTGGCTTGGTCATAGAGACAGAGGGTAGTGGAAGAGGGATGTTCTTCTGATTGGAGATCTGTGAACAGTGGTGTTCTTCAAGGATCAATTTGATCTTTGTGATATACTGTACAGTGATTTGGAAGAAAATGTAGGTGATGGTTAGGTTTATAGTAAACAAGAAAATTGGTGGAATTGTGGATGTTGAGAAAGATTTTTAGAGGAAACAGCAGAATATATACCTAGTGGCCACTTTTTTAGGTACCTCTTGTGCCAAATAAAGTGATCACTGACTGTATGCTTGTGATCTTCTGCTGCTGCAGCCCGTCCACTTTAGGGTTCATTGTGCTGTGCATTGAGAGATGCACCATTATAACATGGTTATTTGAGTTATTGCTGCCATCATGTCAGCTTGAACCAGTTGGGTTATTCTCCTCTACTTCAAAAGTTCAAAACTTTAAAAGTAATTTTATTATCAAAGTACATACATGTCACCATTTACAACCCTGTGATACGTTTTCTTGTGGGCATACCAAATAAATCCAATAACCATCATAGAATCAATGAAAGACTGCACCCAATAAGGCAGACAACCAGTGTGCATAAGGCAAACATAAAAGAAAAAAATAAGTAATAAATATTGAGAACATGAGATGAGTATTTGAAAGTGAGTTCATAGGTTGTAGAAACAATTTATTGGTGGTACAAGTGAAATTATATGCAGTTATCCACTGTTGGATGAAGGGTAATAACTGTTCCTGAATCCGATAGTGTGAGTCCTGAGGCTCCTGTATCTTCTTCCTGAAGGCAGCAACAAGAAGAGAGCATGACCTGGGTGGTTGGGGTGGGGGTCACTGATGATGGATGCTGCTTTCCTGTGACAGCACTCCATGTAGATGTGTTCAATGGTGGAGAGGACTTTACCTGTGATGGACTGGGCCATATCCACTACATTTTGTAGGATTTTCTGTCTTAAACAACTCCAACATTACATCCCAACTAGTGAACTCAGTAATTTGATTTATGAAGGCAATGAGCCAAAATCCTTCTTTACAACCCTACCTAACTATGATACCACTTTCAAGGAACTATGGATCTGTATTCCCAGATCCTTTTGTTCTACCATACGCCTCAGTGTCCAAATGCTCACCATGGAAGTCTTAGCATGGTTTGTCCTCCCAGAGTGCAACACCTCACATTTGTCTACATTAAATTCCATTTGCCATTTTTCAGCCCATTTTTCCAGCTGGTGCAGATCCTGCTGCAAGCTTTGATAGCCGTCCTTGCTGTCCACTACACTTACAATCTTGGTGTCATCTGCAAATTTGCTAATCCAGTTTACCATGTTTTTATCTAGATCATTGGTATAGATGACATTCAATAATGGAACCAGCATTGATACCTGCAGCACACCACTAGTCGAAGGCTCCAGTCAGAGAGGCAACCGTTTACTACCGCTCTCTGACTTCTCCCACAGAGCCATTGTCTAATCCAAATTACCACCTCATCTTGAATACCAAGGAACTAAAACATTCTTTACAAACCTCCCATGTGGGACCTTGTCAAAGGCCTTGCTAAAGTCCATGTAGATAACATTCACTGCCTTGCCTTCATCAACTTTCCTGGTATCTTCCTCGAAAATCTCTGTAAGATTGGTTAAACTCAACCTACCACGCACAAAGTCACATTGATAATCCCTGATCAGTTCTTGCCTATCCAAATAATTACATATCCGGTCCCTTAGAATGCCTTCCAATAACTTACCTACTACTGGTGTCAGGCTCACAAGCCTATAATTTCCTAGCTTTTTCTTGGAGCCTTTCCTAAACAATAGAACAACAGAAGCTCTCTTCCAATCTCTCAACACCTTACCCATGGCTAAGGGCAGTTTAAATATTTCTGCTAGGGACCCTGCTAATTTCTACACCAGCTTCCCAGAGGATTTGAGGGAACACCTTGTCAGGCCCTGGGGATTTATTCACCCTAGTTTACCTCAAGACAGCTAAAACCTCCTCCATTGTAATCTCTATATCGTCCATGACCTGACTGCTGTTTGCCTCGCTTCTATAATGTCTCTGTGTCCATCTCCTGAGTAAAATGCCAAAAAAAACCATTTAAGATCTCTCTCATCTCTTTTGGCTCCATGCATAGCTTACCATTCTGATCTTAATATACATACATACAGTAACTGATTGATCGATCTATTTATTTATTTACTTATCCATCTATCTGTTTCTTTATTTATTTTCTATGTTATCACGTATTGTATTGTACTGCTGCCACTTGGTTAACAAATTTCATGACATGTGCCAGTGATATTAAACTTGACACGAGGAAATGGGTAGATGCTGAAAATTCAAGCAACACACACAAAATGCTGGTGAAACGCAGCAGGCCAGGCAGCATCTATAGGGAGAAGCACTATCAACATTTTGGGCCGAGACCCTTCATCAGGACTAACTGAAAGGAAAGATAGTAAGAGATTTGAAAGTAGGAGGGGGAGGGGGAAATGTGAAATGATAGAAGACTGGAAGGGGTGGGGTGAAGCTAAGAGCTGGAAAGGTGATTGGCAAAAGTGATACAGAACTGGAGAAGGGAAGGGATCATGGGACGGGAGGCCTCAGGAGAAAGAAAGGGGGAGGGGAGCACCAGAGGGAGATGGAGAACAGACAAAGTGATGGGCAGAGAGTGAAAGAAAAAAAGGGGGAGGGGGAAAAACTAAATATATCAGGGATGGGTTAAGAAGGGGAGGAGGGGCATTAACAGAAGTTAGAGAAGTCAATGTTCATGCCGTCAGGTTGGAGGCTACCCAGACGGAATATAAGGTGTTGTTCCTCCAACCTGAGGGTGGCTTCATCTTGACAGTAGAGGAGGCCATGGATAGACATATCAGAATGGGAATGGGATGTGGAATTAAAATGTGTGGCCACTGGGAGATCCTGCTTTCTCTGGCAGACAGACTGTAGGTGTTCAGTGAAACGTTCTCCCAGTCTGTGTCGGGTCTCACCAATACATAAAAGGCCACACCGGGAGCACCAGACACAGTATACCACACCAGCCGACTCACAGGTGAAGTGTCGCCTCACCTGGAAGGACTGTCTGGGGCCTGAATGTGGTGAGGGAGGAAGTGTAAGGGCAGTTGTAGCACTTGTTCCGCTTACAAGGATAAGTGCCAGGAGGGAGATTGGTGAGAAGGGATGGGGGAACGAGTGGACAAAGGAGTCGCATAGGGAACGATCCCTGTGGAAAGCAGAAGGGGAGGGGGAGGGAAAGATGCGTTTGGTGGTGGGATCCCATGGGAGATGACGGAAGTTACGGAGAATTATACGTTGGACCCGAAGGCTGGTGGGGTGGTAGGTAAGGACAAGGGGAACCCTATCCCAAGTGGGGTGGTGGGCGGATGGGGTGAAGGCAGATGTGCGGGAAATGGGAGAGATGCATTTGAGAGCAGAGTTGATGGTGGAAGAATGGAAGCCCCTTTGTTTAAAAAAGGAAGACATCTCCTTCGTCCTGGAATAAAAAGCCTCATCCTGAGAATTCTCCGTAACTTCCGCCACCTCCAATGGGATCCCACTACCAAGCACATCTTTCCCTCCCCTCTTTCTGCAGGGATCTCTCCCTACGCGACTCCCTTGTCCATTCGTCCCCCCCATTCCTTCCCACCGATCTCCCTCCTGGCACTAATCCTTGTAAGCGGAACAAGTGCTACAACTGCCCTTACACTTCCTCCCTCACCACCATTCAGGGCCCCAGACAGTCCTTCCAGGTGAGGCGACACTTCACCTGTGAGTCGGCTGGTGTGGTATACTGCATCCGGTGCTCCCGGTGTGGCCTTTTATGTATTGGTGAGACCCAACACAGACCGGGAGACCGTTTCGCTGAACACCTACACTCTGTCCGCCAGAGAAAGCAGGATCTCCCAGTGGCCATACATTTTAATTCCACGTCCCATTCCCATTCAGATATGTCTATCCATGACCTTCTCTACTGTCAAGATGATGCCACACTCCGGTTGGAGAAAAAACACCTTATATTCCATCTGGGTAGCCTCCAACCTGATGGCATGAACATTGACTTCTCTAACTTCCGCTAATACCCCTCTTCCCCTTCTTACCCCATCCCTTATTTATTTAGTTTTTCCCCCCTTTTTTCTTTCTCTCTCTACACATCACTCTGCCTGTTCTCCATCTGCCTCTGGTGCTCCCCTCTCCCTTTCTTTCTCCCTAGGCCTCCTGTCCCATGATCCTTTCCCTTCTCCAGCTCTGTATCACTTTTGCCAATCACCTTTCCAGCTCTTAGCTTCACCTCACCCCCTCTGGTCTTCTCCTATCATTTTGCATTTCCCCCGCCCCCTCCTACTTTCAAATCTCTTATTATCTTTCCTTTCAGTTAGTCCTGACGAAGGATTTCGGCCTGAAACGTTGACAGTGCTTCTTCCTATAGATGCTGCCTGGCCTGCTGTGTTCTATCAGCATATTAAACTTGATACTGATTCTGATTTCAGAGGACCAATTTTGTCTTTTGCTATCCTGTTGCTCTTAATATATCTGTAAAGGTCCTTGTGAGTTACCTTCACCTTGTCTGTTACAGCAACCTTATGCCTTCTTTTGACCCTCCTGATTTTCTCCTTAAGTGTTCTCCTGTATTTCCTACATTTCTAGTACCAAACAATTGATACTAGAGCGTACAATCATCACAGCGATATTTCATTAGTTCTACCTGCCTACACCTGCTATGCACCTCCTTTTTCTTAACCAGGGCCTCAATATCTCACAAAAACCAAGGTTCCCTAAATCTGTTATCCTTGTTTTTTCATTCTGACAGAAACATAAAAACTCTATACTCAAAATTTCACTTTTGAGGGCCTCCCACTTACTAAGTACACCTTTGGCATTAATCAATTTGTACCAATCCACATTTCTCAGATCCTTTCTGCTGCCATCAAAATTGACCTTTTTCCAATTTAGAGTTTCAACCTGAGGACTAGATGTATCCTTCTCCATAATTATCTTGAAACTAATGGCACTATGATCACTAGATCCAAAGTGTTCCTCTACACAAACTTCTGTCACCTGCCCTTTCCCAATCTCTAATAGGAGATCTAGTAGCACATTCCAGTTATCCTTCCTACCCATGTCATTAGTACCAATGTGGACCAGAAGCATTGGCTGCTTAACCTCAAACTTAAGAATGGTGTGACTCAATCCATCCAGGAATCTCACTCACATCCACACAACCTCCTGTCTGTTCCCCTAGCCAATGAATCCCCTGTCACTACAGAACACCTCTTCTCCCCCCTTCTCTTCTGAGCCACAGAGCCAGATTCAGTGCCAGAGACCTGACTGCTGTGGCGTTACTCTACTAGGTCATCCCCCACCAACAGTATCCAAAGTGGTATATCGGTTGGTGAGGGGAATAGCTACAGGGTACTCTGCACTTGCTGTCTATCTGCTTTCTCCCTCCTTACAGTCACCCATTTATCAGTGTCCTGCACCTTGGGTGTAACTACCTGTCTGCACATCCTGTTGATGTTCCTTTAATTGAATTGACAATATGATTCTATTTTGATATAGTTCACCATAGGAACATAGAAACATAGAAAACAGGTGCAGGAGTAGGCCATTCGGCCCTTTGAGCCTGCACCGCCATTCAGTATGATCATGGCTGATCATCCAACTCAGAACCCTGTACCTGCTTTCTCTCCATACCCCCAATCCCTTTAGCCACAAGGGCCATATCTAACTTCCTCTTAAATATAGCCAATGAACCGGCCTCAACTGTTTCCTGTGGCAGAGAATTCCACAGATTCACCACTCTCTGTGTGAAGAAGTTTTTCCTCATCTCGGTCCTAAAAGGCTTCCCCCTTATCCTTAAACTGTGACCCCTCATTCTGGACTTCCCCAACATCGGAAACAATCTTCCTGCATCTAGCCTGTCCAATCCCTTCAGAATTCTATACATTTCAATAAGATCCCCCCTCAATCTTCTAAATTCCAGTGAGTATAAGCCTAGTCGATCCAATCTTTCTTCATATGAAAGTCCTGCTATCCCAGGAATCAATCTGGTGAACCTTCTTTGTACCCCCTCTATGGCAAGAATGTCTTTCCTCAGATTAGGGGACCAAAGCTGCACACAATATTCTAGGTGCGGTCACACCAAGGCCTTGTACAACTGCAGCAGAACCTCCCTGCTCCTGTACTCAAATCCTTTTGCTATGAATGCCAACATACCATTTGCCTTTTTCACCGCCTGCTGTACCTGCATGCCCACCTTCAATGATTGGTGTACAATGACACCCAGGTCTCGTTGCACCTCCCCTTTTCCTAATCGGCCACCGTTCAGATAATAATCTGTTTTCCTGTTCTTGCAACCAAAGTGGATAACCTTACATTTATCCACATTAAATTGCATCTGCCATGAATTTGCCCACTCACCTAACCTATCCAAGTCACCCTGCATCCTTTTAGCATCCTCCTCACAGCTAACACCGCCGCCCAGCTTCGTGTCATCCGCAAACTTGGAGATGCTGCATTTAATTCCTTCGTCTAAATCATTAATATATATTGTAAACAACTGGGGTCCCAGCACTGAGCCTTGCGGTACCCCACTAGTCACTGCCTGCCATTCTGAAAAGGTCCCGTTTACTCTCACTCTTTGCTTCCTGTCTGCCAACCAATTCTCTATCCACATCAATACCATACCCCCAATACCGTGTGCTTTAAGTTTGCACACTAATCTCCTGTGTGGGACCTTGTCAAAAGCCTTTTGAAAATCTAAATATACCACATCCACTGGCTCTCCCCTATCCACTCTACTAGTTACATCTTCAAAAAATTCTGTAAGATTTGTCAGACATGATTTTCCTTTCACAAATCCATGCTGACTTTGTCCAATGATTTCACCTCTTTCCAAATGTGCTGTTATCACATCTTTGATAACCGACTCTAGCATTTTCCCCACCACCGATGTCAGACTAACCAGTCTATAATTCCCCGGTTTTTCTCTCCCTCCTTTTTTAAAAAGTGGGGTTACCCTCCAATCCTCAGGAACTAATCCAGAATCTAAGGAGTTTTGAAAAATTATCACTAATGCATCCACTATTTCTTGGGCTACTTCCTTAAGCACTCTGGGATGCAGACCATCTGGCCCTGGGGATTAATCTGCCTTTAATCCCTTCAATTTACCTAACACCACTTCCCTACTAACATGTATTTCCCTCAGTTCCTCCATCTCACTAGACCCTCGGTCCCCTACTATTTCCGGAAGATTATTTATGTCCTCCTTAGTGAAGACAGAACCAAAGTAGTTATTCAATTGGTCTGCCATGTCCTTGTTCCCTATGATCAATTCACCAGTTTCTGACTGTAGGGGACGTACATTTGTCTTGACCAATCTTTTTCTTTTCACATATCTATAAAAGCTTTTACAGTCAGTTTTTATGTTCCCTGCCAGCTTTCTCTCATAATCTTTTTTCCCTTTCCTAATTAAGCCCTTTGTTCTCCTCTGCTGGACTCTGAATTTCTCCCAGTCCTCAGGTGTGCCGCTTTTTCTGGCTAATTTATATGTTTCTTCTTTGGACTTGATACTATCCCTAATTTCCCTTGTCAGCCATGGGTGCACTACCTTCCCTTTCTTTTGCCAAACTGGGATGAACAATTGTTGTAGTTCATCCATGCGATCTTTAAATGCTTGCCATTGCATATCCACCGTCAATCCTTTAAATATCATTTGCCAGTCTATCTTAGCTAATTCACGTCTCATACCTTCAAAGTTACCCTTCTTTAAGTTCAGAACCTTTGTTTCTGAATTAACTATGTCACTCTCCATCTTAATGAAGAATTCCACCATATTATGGTCACTCTTACCCAAGGGGCCTCAAACGACAAGATTGCTAACTAACCCTTCCTCATTGCTCAATACCCAATCTAGAATGGCCTGCTCTCTAGTTGGTTCCTCAACATGTTGGTTCAGAAAACCATCCCGCATACATTCCAAGAAATCCTCTTCCTCAGCACCCTTACCAATTTGGTTCTCCCAGTCTATATGTAGATTGAAGTCATCCATTATAACTACTGTTCCTTTATTGCACGCATTTCTAATTTCCTGTTTAATGCCATCCCCAACCTCACTACTACTGTTAGGTGGCCTGTACACAACTCCCACCAGTGTTTTCTGCCCCTTAGTGTTATGCAGCTCTACCCAAATTGATTCCACATCCTCCAGGCTAATGTCCTTCCTTTCTATTGCGTTAATCTCCTCTCTAACCAGCAATGCTACCCCACCTCCTTTTCTTTCCTGTCTATCCCTCCTGAATATTGAATATCCCTGGATGTTGAGCTCCCATCCTTGGTCACCCTGAAGCCATGTCTCTGTGATCCCAACTATATCATATTCATTAACACCAATTTTGAAATTACTTGGAACTACAAGAACAATGATAAAACTTATACATTTCAGAAGGTGATTACTTCAGCATTTTTGCTGTAACTATTACTGCAGCACATTCGGGACTCCAGCTAGACTCGTCCACGTTTGGATTGCTCTGGCCTGAATATGCTCTCTTTCTCTACCCGCTGTGTATTTCGCAACAAGAGATAGTGTGGTTTAGTCATGGGCAGGTCCCTCTTTTTATTGCTGCCATTATTATTTTGTGGACCACAAGAACCTCTACATACCCCAGAGTGTAGATTGAAACATTTGATGTTTGGTAGTCTAAGATGGGAATCATTATATCTGCATTGACCCAAGTTCATCCAAGTCCCCTAGAGATGATGATTTTTCATAAATTTCTGGAGATTGCAGGGTAAGTCTGTGTGTTCTAGGTATGAATATGTAATTTATTGAAGTGATATAATATGCTTGAGGTGAGGAAGAAAGTATTAATGTGTGGATGTAGAACAGTACAGGCCCTTCAGCCAGAACAGCCAGAATGCTGAGCCAACCTTTTAACTTACTCCAAGATTAATCTATCCCTTCCCTCCATTTTTCTTTCATCCATGTGCCTATCTAAGAGTCTATTAAATGCCCCTAATGTATCTGCCTCTACCATCACCCCTGGCAGTGCATTCCATACACTCACCACCCCCTGTGTAAAAAAAACCTGCTTCTTATATCCCCCAGTACTCTCCTCCAATCACCTTAAAGGTGTGGATTCTTGTATTAGACATTGCTACCCTGGGAAAAAGGTCTTGGTTATCCACTCTGTCTATAGATCTTATCATCTTACACATCTCTATCAAATCTCCTCTGCTAGGCCATCCTGCCAACGGTATCCAAAGCTCAGGGTGTCGGTGTTTGGAGTTCAATTCTGGCACCATCTGTAAGGAGTTTGTACATTCTCCCTGTGAACATGTGCTCTGGCTTCCTCCCACAGTCCAAAGGTGTATCATTAGTACGTTAATTGGTCACAGTAAATTGTCATCTGATTAGACTAGAGTTAAATAGGTGGGTCGCTGGGTGGCTTGTTGGGTTGGAAGGGCCTGTTCTATGTTCTATCTCTAAATAAATAAATAAATAATAAAATGAGACATGTTCTCTTTCTTTTTTTTCTTGCAAGTACCTTGAGGTGGCACAGTGGCTCGAATGAATAACTCGCACTCAGTGTCCTCTACTCCTCTGAGACCTCCTACCCCCAAATCCTCTCACTTTACTTCACCTTCTTGTCCGGAAAATATAAACACCAACTTCAGGTTGCTGTTCACAGTTCAGCATTTAACACCATCATTGCTACAGTCCTGATCGAAAAGCTACAGAACCTTGGCCTCTGTACCACCCTCTGCAATTGGATTCTTGACTTCCTAACCATAAGACCACAACCTGTATGGATTGGTAATAAAATCTTCTCCTCGCTGATGATCAAGACTGTAGCACCTCAGGTATGTGTGCTTTGCCCACTGCTCTATTCTCTCCATACTCATGATTGTATGGCCAGGCATAGCTCAAACGCCATTTATAAATTTGATGATGATAAAGTCATTGCTGGCAGAATCTCAAATGGAGACAAGAGGGTGTACAGGAATGAGATATGCCAGCTAGTTGAGTGGTGTCACAGCAACAACCTTGCACTCAGTGTCAGTAAGACCAAAGAACTGATTGTGGACTTCAGAAAGGGTAAGACAAGGGAACACAAACCAATCCTCATAAAGGGATAAGAAGTGGAGAGAGTAAGTAATTTCAAGTCCTTGGGTGTCAGTATCTCTGAGGATCTAACATATTAATTATATATATAACATATTGATTATGATCCCAACATATTGATTATAAAGAAGACAAGATAGCGGCTATATTTCATTAGGAATTTGAGGAGGTTTGGTTTGTCACCTAAAACACTCATACATTTCTAAGATGTGGGGAGCATTCTGACAGACTGCATCACTGTCTGGTATTGGGGGGTGGGGGTGGCACTACTGCACAGGATCATAAGAAGCTACAGAAAGTTGTAAAATTAGTCAGCTCCATCTTGGGTACTAGCCTCTGTAGTATCTAAGACATCTTCAAAGAGCAGTGCCTCAGAAAGGCAGTATCCATTATTAAGGACCCTCATTACTCACGACATGCCCCCTTATCATTGTTCCCACCAGGAAGGAGGTACAGAAGCCTGATGGCACACACTTAGAGATTCAGGAATAGCTTCTTTCCCTCTGCCATCCAATTTCTAAATGGACATTGAACCCTGAATACTACCTCACTTAATTTTTCTGTTTTTGCACTATTTTTAATTTAACTATTTTATATATCTATATATACTTACTGTAATTGATTTTTTCTATATTTATCATGTATTGCATTGAACTTCTGCCTCTAAGTTAACAAATTTCATGACACATGCTGGTGATGTTAAACCTGATTCTGATTCTCTTAGTTAAAATCGTCATCTAGTATCTGTGACCCACGTACAACAAAAATTTTTTCACTGAAGTATTTCCACTGTTTTCCTCATCATCCTCTGTAAAGAGTGAACTCTCATGGTATCATTTTAATTTCCATTTCAATTCATAACATTGTCTTTTAAAAAAATTAATTGTCCTCATAACCTAACTGAATCATTTCTTCCACATAAACAGCCCAACCCATATTGACTATCATTCCTCCACACTGCCACCTCACTTCCATTATTTGAATCACAGTTAAGAGTACCTTTGATCAGAAGTCTTTTTTATTGCTCTTCACCCACATTTTCCCTCCTTCTCTAATTCCTAACCATAGCTCTCCCTGCGTCTGCCTCCCTTGAATCCTTTCTGTGGTCATCTTCTCCTTTAAGCCACTCAAACCCCATACCCATCTCTCTCAACATTCAAGCTGCTTCGGCTATATGTTATTTATCCTGATGAAATGTCAACTGTTCACTCTTTGCATAGATGCTGCCTGGCCTGCTGAGTTCCTCCAGCACTTTGTGTGTGTTGCTTGGATTTCCAGAAACTGCAGAATTTGTCTATATGTTATTTGCCACCTACATTATTGACATTAATCATTATTGTATTTTATTATCATTATCACATTAGTCATTATTACACTCTCCTCAATTACTGAATCCTTCCTTTTCAAAGCTGCGTAATTAGCCCCCAGACTCTTCATAAAAACATAACATGTCCCTCCTGTTGTTGCAAACCATCTTCCCATTTCTAAGCTCCCCTTTCTTCAAAATCCTGAATAGGTGGCTGCATCCAAAATGGTAATCAAGGTTATCCTACATGACTGTAGTAAATCTAACCCAATCTGCCAGGTGCTTTTCAACTTACCTATATTATTCTCTTCCCCATCATCATCCAGATGGTGGTATATAAATGTCTGGTAGCATTTCTTATAATATGTCTATAGCCTGAGAATCTTGACTTCTTTTGACTCTGCTTCTACCTCTAAACTCTCTATGTTCAACATAAGAAGACAAAAGCTATTGTCTCAGTCCCTGACGTAAATTCCATTCCACAGTATGCTTTAACCTCTTGTTGATACGTGTTTGAAACTGAAGGGGCTTATTTGAAAATCTGCTTGTTAGAATGAACTTAAGATGAGCTCAAGAACATGTTACTATGGCAATATTAATACACCCTATATCATGCTTGACGTCAGTCCTGCAACAGCTTGTCCATGTTTTTGCTAACTCTAGATATGACTGTTTAATCTGCTCCTTTCCGTGGTTCTATAAACAAGCTGTTTCTCTGTTATCTTCGGACATAATAAGACCTTAAGTCATAGGAGCAGAATTAGGCTATTTGGCCAATCCTGTCTGCTCCACCATTTCACCACTAAATACCTTAAACTTGAAAGTTTAAAGTTCCAAGTAAATTTATTATCAAAGTGTATTTATGTCACCATTTACAACCCTGAGGTTCATTTCCTTGTGTCCATACTCAATAAATTCAATAACCATAACAGAATCAATAAAAGACTGTACCCAACAGGGCAGACAATCAGTGTTCAAAAGGCAACAAACTGCAATACAAAAGAAGAAAAAAAACAATAAATAATGAGAACATGAGGTGAAGAGTCTTTAATATGAGTACATAGTGATGGGGTAAGTGAAGTTATCCCCTCTCGTTCAAGAGCCTAATGGTTGAGGGATAATAACTACTCCTGAACCTGGGTGTGAGTCTTGAGGCTCCTGTGCCTTCTTCCTGATGGTAGCAGTGAGAAGAGACTATGACCAGGGTGGTGGGGTCCCTGATGATGGATGCTTTTTTCCCATGACAAAATGTACATTTATTCTTGTTTATGTTGTGCTTTCATTTCAAAATTCTCATTGTTGTATTTAAATCCTTCCAGAGCCTCCTGCCTTCCAATCTATGTAATTTCTTCCAACTCCAGGATCACAAGAGTCTAGCCTCATGTATGTCCCTGGTACTCTGAGGTACCATAGCTCATAAAAGGCACTAGTATGTTTGTAAGTATGTTTTTAAAAAAATATTTACCATGCAATTGCACTAAATCTGGTTTCATGTTCCTCTGAAAATTTTCATATCTCCACCATTGGCAACTGTTCTCTTGGATTCCAAGGTCCTAAGTTTTTGGAATTTCCTCCCCAAGTCTTAGATTTTTCTTAGAAATACAGCTTGGCAACAGGCCCTTCTGATCTAACAATCCTGCGCCGCCCAATTATATCCATGTAACCAATTAACCTACTAACCTGTATGTCTTTGGAAAATGGGAGGAAACAGAAGCATTTGGAGCAAATTTACATTGAAACAGGGACAGAGTACAAGCTCCATACAGATGGCGGCAGGAAATGGGCCCTGGTCACTGTCACTGTTATGCTTACCACTCTGCTACTGTGCTGCCTCAATCTCCCTGCCCATCCTTCATCTCCTTTAAAACATACCTCAACACTAACAATTTGACCAAGTTTGTCAACATTTCGTTTAGTATTTCGCTGTGTTCTCATTATATGAATATTTTGAAATTTTGGTGGTGGGACTGGAATTACTGAGAATAAAAGCTTGGTACAAATAGCTTTCCAAGCATACTGCTGCAAATGTCAGAGCTCTGCCGAGGAGAAGAGAGAGTTAAATCACCATGTGCCACCAGCAATTCACCACGTGATCTGACATGTGGTCGTGATTTTAATGGTGAAAAAAGTTGAGTCCTTTTGGATACTCTTGAAACAAATGGCTAATAATGAGACAGTGAAAGTGTTTCTGAAGAGTGAAATTTTCTTCAAGCGTGGGTGATCGACTCAAACAGCAGAGCTCCCTGCCTTCTATGTTTATAAACACGCTTAGTATAAGAGAGTTTCAAAATGTGGAGTGGAGCAACAGTGCAAGGCATGGAGTGCTGCACTCGAGGCCTCACAGAGAATAAAACCATGAGTTCAGATTTTATAGGGTTTCATACAGTTTCAACAAGGTGATAAGGGTGGGGAAGGGTGCTGGGGGGGGGGGAGAGAACTTAAATCTGGAAAAATTACCATTGCATTTTGAAACTGGCTCCTAGTTCTTAGTTTCCTTTTACCTCTGATTTAAACTGCAACCATACCTTCCTAACAGAGGCAAGTTCTGAATCGACATAAATTAATCTCTTGAATGTAGCAAACATGGGTTTTGCAGATTAACTTCAACTTAAGAGCTCACTTGAACTCACCAATAGAAGCAAATCAAGAACACAGCAGAAAATCAGGCACTGAATTCAAATGAAGTCCAAGGAGGTGTATGAACTGAATGAAACTGATTTGGCAGCAGGAGACAATGCTCGTTCGCTCCAATTTGTACGTTCACAAAATGTGACAAAGAACAAATATCTACCCTGTTAATAACACTTTGAAAATCCAGATTCAGACTAGTTTATTGTTCAGTACAGGGTGCAATGAAATTCTTTGCTCTCAGAGTAAAAGGCACACGGTATTAATAAATACAATAAATACAACTTTGAGTGTAAAGCAACAGAATGATGCAAAGGTAGCAATGATGCCTCAGAATATTAAAATAAGCAAGTTCTGAGGGTGATGTTATAGTTATGGGTGACTTTAATTTCCCAGATATTGAGTGGGAGAACCCAATGACTAATGGATTACAGGAAAGTGAATTCATTGAATGATTGTTTTTTGACCCAGTATGTTAATGCACCAACAAAGGGGAGGCCTGCCTAGATTTGATATTCTGTAACTATCAGGATAGAATTTTGTAATTTTCAAAAGTCTCTGAAGTTTGGTGAAATCCCTAAGGACTGTAAATGGACTAACATTGTCCCGGTATTTAAAAAGGGTGACTGCACTGGCCCTGGTAACTATAGACCAGTAAGCTTAACATGTATCGCAGGGCAAGATAATGAAAACAATAATAAAGACTGAAATGGAAAAGCAGATGATAGGAACAGGTATGTTAGCGGAAAGCCATCATGGGTTCAGAAAGAGGAAATCATGTTTTACTAATATGCTGGAGTTCGATGAAGAGGCAACTGAAATTTATGATAACAATAGAGCGGTTGATATCATTTACTTGGACTTTCAGAAGGCTTTTGAGAAGATCCCCCACAAGAGGTTAATAATGAAATTACTGGAGATAGGGATTCAGGGTAAGGTGTATAAATGTGTGTAGAATCAGCTCAAAAAGAGAAAATAATGAGTTATGGTGGAGGATCATTTTCACACCTGAAGATGTTAAAAGTGGGGTTCTGCAGGGATCAGTTGTGGGACCACTGCTGTTTTTAATTTACATTAATGATTTGGATAAGCACATAACAAATAAACTAGTAAAGTATGCCAATGACACAAAATTAGGGGGACAGGCTGATAACATTCAGACAGCAGAATTAATACCATTAGATCTAAACAAAATCTAGATGTGGACTGATAAATGGCAGATGAAATATAATGTAAGTAAATGTAAAGTATTACATATAGGAAGTAGAAATATTAGATATGAATATACAATGAGGAGTCCTGAGTTAGAAAGTGCATTGTATGAGAAGAATTTGTGCATCCTGGTAGATCCATTACTATCAACATCTAGACAATGCACAGAAGTGATCAGGAAGGCTAATGGAATGTTGGGCTATATAATCTGCTCAGTGGAGTTTAATGCACTTGAGAGGCCACACCGCAAATACTGTGTACAGTTTTGGTCTCCATATTGTGGGAGGGATGTGAAGGCACTGGAGAGAGTCCAGAGAAGGGCAACTAGACTCATTCCAGGTCTGCAGGGTATGAGCTATGAAGAAAGACTGAAAGAGTTAAATCTTTTTAGCCTAAGTAAATATAGAATGAGAGGAGACAATATGGAAGTATTCAAAAAAATGAAAGGTACATGTAAAGTGGATGCCAGCTGCTACTTCAAAATGGATCCATCATCAAGGACACAGGGCCATAGGTGGAGACTGGTTAAGGGGAGATCTCAGACTAACATCAGGAAGCATTTCTTTTTACAGCAAGTTGTGGATGCGTGGAACAATCTACCTAGTTGTGTAGTTGAGAGTAGTACCTTAGAGACTTTCAAACCTAAACTCAATAGTTGTTTCACCACACTATGTGAATAAGAATTTGGCAAACTTTTTTTTGGGTCAAATGGCCTATTCTTGTCAAAAACTTTTTAATCGGAATGGCAGGCTGTGACCGGTGGGGTACCGCAAGGTTCGGTGCTGGGACCGCAGCTGTTTACAATATACATTAATGATTTAGATGAAGGGATTAAAAGTAACATTAGCAAATTTGCCAATGACACAAAGCTGGGTGACAGTGTGAAATGTCAGGAGGATATTATGAGAATGCAGGGTGACTTGGACAGGCTAGGTGAGTGGGCAAATGTATGGCAGATGCAGTTTAATGTGGATAAATGTGAGGTTATCCACATTGGTGGCAAGAACAGGAAGGCAGATTACTATCTAAATGGAGTCAAGTTAGGAAAAGGGGAAGTACAACGAGCTCTAGGTGTTCTTGTACATCAGTCAATGAAATCAAGCATGCAGGTACAGAAGGCAGTGAAGAAAGCTAATGGCATGCTGGCCTTTATAACAAAAGGAATTGAGTAAAGAGGTCCTTTTGCAGCTGTACAGGGCCTTGGTGAGACCCCACCTGGAGTATTGTGTGCAGTTTTGGTCTCCAAATTTGAGGAAGGACATTCTTGCTATTGAGGGAGTGCAGCGTAGGTTCACAAGGTTAATTCCTGGAATGGCGGGACTGTCATATGTTGAAAGATTGGAGCGACTGGGCTTGTATACACTGGAATTTAGAAGGATGAGAGGGGATCTGATTGAAACATATAAGATTATTAAGGGATTGGACATGCTGGAGGCAGGAAGCATGTTCCTGCTGATGGGTGAATCCAGAACTAGAGGCCACAGTTTAAGAATAAGGGGTAGACCACTTAGAACAGAGATGCGGAAAAACTTTTTCACCCAGAAAGTGGTGGATATGTGGAATGCTCTGCCCCAGAAGGCAGTGGAGGCCAATTCTCTGGATGCTTTCAAGAGAGAGTTAGATAGAGCTCTTATAGATAGCGGGGTCAAGGGATATGGGGAGAGGGCAGGAACGGGGTACTGATTGTGTATGATCAGCCATGATCACAGTGAATGGTGCTGCTGGCTAGAAGGGCCGAATGGCCTACTCCTGCGCCTACTGTCTATTGTCTGTTGTCTATAATATTCTAATGTGAAGTAGGGCAAAAAATTGCTGAAGTGACAATAATGGAATAATCAAGAGAGGTAGAATTAAGAGACCAAGAACATAACAACACTAGGATAGATAGATAGATAGATAGATAGATAGATAGATACTTTATTCATCCCCATGGGGAAATTCAACTTTTTTCCAATGTCCCATACACTTGTTGTAGCAAAACTAATTACATACAATACTTAACTCAGTAAAAAATATGATATGCATCTAAATCACTATCTCAATGCACAGTTCAACTTTCAAGCTCTTGTATCTTCACCCAGAAGGCACAAAAGAGGAAAGAGGCATCCTTTGACTGCATTAGTCTTCCTGAAGCAATATTGTATGAAGATGGATTGGAAGGAAGGAAGTGATCAGCCTGCAATGGTCTGGGTAGTGTTTATCACTCTCTGCAAGTTCTGTCATTCCAGAGCAGAGCAGTTACCATATCAAGCAGGGATGCAACCTGCCTGGATACCTCTATAGAAATTCAGGACATTTACAAGGACAGGTGTGTAAAAAGGGCCTGTAGGATCATCGGGGACCCAAGTCATCCCAACCACAATCTATTCCAGCTGCTACCATCTGGGAAGCGGTACTGCAGCAAAAAAGCCAGAACCAACAGGCTCCGGGACAGCTTCTTCCACCAGGCCATCAGGCTGATGAACTCACACTGACTTGAGTGTACTCTATATTACATTGACTGTTCTATTTATTATGAATTACTATGATTGCACATTTAGATGGAGACGTAACATAAAGATTTTTACTCCTCATGTATGTGAAGGATGCAAGAAATAAAGTCAGTTCAATGTGGACAAACTGAATCTTCTCAGATGCCTACAAAAGGGCATTTACCAATGTGATTTCCCCATCACCACATTAGTATGGGGAAACGAGGTGAAGTTGCTAGTGCTATGGATGACTAGGAACTTGAAAATCTCCACAGATGCTCCACTGATGAGGACAGGGTTGTGTTCATTACTCCCACTTCTTTAGGTCAACACCCAACTCTTTCATCTTCCTGACATTAAGGGATAGGTTGTTGTTCTGACACTATAGCACAAATTTTGCAATGTCTTTCCTGTATTCTTGCTTATATTTGTTATTAAATTTGGAGCACCAATTCACCAGGTCAGGAAGGATGCTCCTATGCTGTTAGACTGGACTTCAGAAGAAGACCAAGATGACCAATAATGCTGCTGTCAGAGACACAGAAGCTTCAAAGTAAAGTTATTATCAAGGTATGTATACTATATACATCCTTGAGATTCGGCTTCTTGCAGGCACCCACAAGGCAAAGAAACACAACAGAACCCACAAAAAACACGCACACATAACAAAGACAAACATCCAATGTGCAAAAGAGGAAAAAGCATGCAAGTAATAAAGAAGTAAACAAATAATATGTAGCAACACACACAAAATGCTGGAGGAACTCAGCAGGCTAGGCAGTATCTATGGAAAAGAGTAAACAGTTGCTGTTTTCAGGGCGAGACCCTTCATCGGGACAGATGATATATAGATCGTGAGCTGCAGAGTCCCCAAAACTGAGTCTACAGCTGTGGACCCAGTTCAGCATTGGTGAGTGAAGCTGGTCCAGGAGCCCGATGGCTGCAGGGCAACAACTGATAGTGAAGGACGCAAGATTCCTGCACTTCCCATCTGATGGTAATAGCAAAAAGAGAGGGAGATAAGGCAAATGTAGGCAGACGCTGCTGAACACGGGTTCATTTTCTGCTCTCAGGCCTCCATGCTTTAATCAGCGCAGAATAATGGGGGAGACCACTGGTTTGTTTTCCACACTTGGGCCTCATTGCTTTAATTTCACTCGACACTTTAACTGGCGCGAAGTAGTGGGGCTGAACCCTGGTTCGCTTTCTGCTCTCTTGCCTCAACTCTTTAATCTGGCTTGAAGTCCACCCTAGCAATGGCCAGCCTTCATCTTCATGATGCTATACCTGAATACCCAAGAGTTAAGTTCACTGAATCCTTTAGAAGATCATAAAATCATAGTTTGTTTAGATGACTAGAACTACAGAATACAGTAATCATAGCTTTGCAATATAGCAAGTAGAATATCTAGTGGTTTTGTGATCTGCCCACAAAACATCACCATATTATGCCAACTCCATCTTGTTCTAATTTATTTATTCATGGGATATAGCAATCTCTAGCAAATGCATTATTGTTATCTATCCATGGATTGTCTCAAATTGATTGGTTTACCACATTATTTCAGTAGTTAACTATCAAGCACACAGGTAAGAATAGTCAAGACCAGGTGTGAATAGTCTTCTCTGAAGAACATCAGTGAAACAGATGGATTTTTATAATTTGGTGGTTACATGATCTTCATTCTGTCATTAGCTTTTTAATTACCTGACTTTAAATTTAGCAGTTGCTGTAATCTGATTTGAACTCTTGTTTCCAAGTCTATATTCAATTTTTAGGATTCTAGTGAATAGGTTGAAGTACTACAACACTTAGGTCAGTCTGTGCATCAAGACCATACTGGCAATTTCCAAGACAGTCAGTTCCATATCTCAGCTCTTTCCCCATAGCCCTGTAATTTTGATTTTTCCTTGAATATCCAAGTAGTTACCATCTAAAAGGATCTTTGAACCTGATTCCACCATTCTTTGCAAATCATGACCACCCGTAAATGATTTCCCAAAAGGTTTATCAGATGTTGCTCCTGATTCACTTGAGCCCTAAACCACTGGTAATAACTGAAAGATTTAGATTTTACAAAAGGAACCAGTCAAAGGATGAAAGCATTTCTGAATACATTCTAGAACTGTGCGAACTTTCCCAGTGCTGTGACTTTGGAGATAGACTTTCCGCTGCATTAAGGGACACTTGTATGTGGCATGCACGGTCAAAGCACTCAGAAGAGGCTACAGTCAGAAAGAGAACTAACCTTAGAATGGAGCAATATCATTAGAGACTGCAGCAAAGGATGCAACAGTGGTTAGAATGTGCAATGCACAAAATATCCCTGAATGGTGCGAAAAGCCAAAAATGTTATCGATGTGGCAAATCTTCACAGGATGCAAATGACTGTTGGTTCAAAGAAAAAGTTTGCAGAAAGTGTCACAGACAAGTTCACATAGAGAGAGTGTGCAAGGCACATCTGAGTGAAAAGTTTCAAACACAAAACTAAGCAAATGCATAAATTGACCAAATGTGAAACAGAATCTGACAAAGGTGAGCTGTCATGTAGAGAGCTACACAGTATTACTGAAGCAGATGACAAAATTAAGTGGATCACAATAGATGTACCTGGCGTAAAACTAAAATTGGAGCTGGATACAGGGTCAGTTTTGTCTGTTATTTCAGAGGCTGACTGTTTTCTAAGCTACCATTGGAGAAGACCTCAGTGATGCTGAAGACCTACACAGGCAAAAAAGTGTCTCCTAAAGTCAAACTGAAAGTGAATATGACATATGGAGGTCAAACACAGCAGTTAGAACATTATGTATTGAAAAGTGATGGACCAGCAATTTTCAGATGTGAATGGTAGAGAAAAATCCAAATAGACTGGCACTCAATCAAAATTCTCAATGTGTCATCACCAGGCAACTACAGCCCAAATGGTAGCACTAACCAGAGACAGTCACAGCTGCTTGCTTGCTTATCTATCTATCTATCTATCTATCTATTTACTGTTGGGGTAATCTATTGCATCCAATGCTCCCGGTGCGGCCTCCTCTACATCGGTGAGACCTGATGAAGATTGGGGGACCGCTTCGTCGAGCACCTATGCTCTGTCCGCCACAACAGACAGGATCTCCCGGTTGCCACCCACTTCAACTCTCCCTCTCATTCCCATTCAGATATGTCCATACATGGCCTCCTCTACTGCCATGATGAGGCCAAACTTTGGTTGGAGGAACAACATCTCATATACCATCTGGATAGTCTCCAGCCCCTTGGTATGAACATCGAATTCTCCAACTTCTGGTAATTCTCTCCCTCTCCCTTCTCCATCCCACTTCTACTCTGTCACCTCTCATGACTCTGCCTTCTTCTACTACCCATAGTGCTTTCCCCTTAGATTCCTTCTTCACCTCTCCTGCCTATCACCTCCCTGCTTCCCCTCCCCCACCCCTTGATCTTTCCTCTGATTGGTTTTCCACTCTCTCCCCACCTTCTTTATAGGGCCCCTGCCCCCTCCTTCTTTAGTCCTGACGAAGGGTTTTGACCCGAAATGTTGACTGCTTCTTTCAACGGATGCTGCCCGACCTGCTGAGTTCATCCAGCTTTTCTGTATGTCTTGATTTGACCACAGCATCTGCAGTGCACTTTGTGTTTATCTATTGTTATGCCTGTGCCCCCTCCTTTTTGAGAATCGCAAGATCGCTATTAATTCAGGTCAGGAGACCCAGGAAATGAGAGAGAGACGTTTGGAATGTTTGGCCCCTTGGCGATACAAAGCTACGGGAAACGGCCATTGTCTCTTGGAGACGGAATTGTGTATTGAATACTGTGCTTCGTGGAAGCCCTCGGGCAACGTGGGCTGGTTGGGGGATGGCATCATTCCACCCTGATTGACATCTGAGACCCCGTGAGTGGGGATAAAAGAGGGTCTGTGGGAACAGCCCCTCAGACGCACCAGAAGAAATGCTAGAAATCCTGTAACAGCGTAATAGCGAAAGCCGGTGGAAAGCCACGTGTGTCCTTTTCCATTTGCCTCAGAATTGGTGGGCCTTGCCACAGAAGAACGGCTTTAGCTAACAACAAAGGAGAAATCAGCCCCAATGACTCTCAAAGGATTGACATCATAAAAGGAATGGGCAAGTTTTAATCCGTCTCTCTCTCCAACCAAAAGCTGCAGCTTAAATGAACTTGAGTGACTTTTATATTTCCATCGGACAATACATTATCCCCTAGACAACGATAGAGTTATTTCTTATTGATTATTATTATACCCGTGCTTTTAGATTTAGTATTGACGATGTGTATTATTTGTATGGTTGCATTGATATTATTTTTGTGTATTTCTATCAATAAATACTGTTAAAAATAGTACCATCAGACTTCAACGGACCTCTCTATCTTTGCTGGTAAGTGACCCAGTTACGGGGTACGTAACAGTTGGGGTTCTCGTCTCGGGATTTGACACCAAATTGGGAGGCCAGTGAATCGGGCTTGTAAGTCCAAACTTGGATCTGGTTATGCGGGTATCCAGACAGGAAACCAGCAAAGATGGACGTGGGTGAATTTATAGAAAACCCGACTCTGGAGGCGCTAGAGGCGGCCACCAAATCAGACTTAATAAATATGGCGAAGGGGTTAAACCTCGCAGAGGTGAGGTTGTCAATGAAAAAGCGGGAGGTGCGAAGGGCCATAACTCAGTATTATGTTGAGAAGAATGTGTTTGCAGCTGAGGTATTGGAAAATATCCCTGAAAAGGTACCAGCCAGTGGGATGGCTCAGTTAGAGTTGGAGAGATTAAGGTTGGAACATGAAATTAAATTAAAGCAGATGGAAGCAGCTGAGAAGGAGAAAGACAGAGCTGAGAAGGAAAAGGAAAGAGCTGACAAACAAAGGGAGCAGGCGCTCCAGCTAAAGGAGTTAGAGGTGAAACGGGAGCATGGGCTCCAGCTAAAGGGGTTAGAGGTGAAAAAAGAGCAGGACCGAGCTGAGAAGCAAAGAGAGCATGAAATTCAGTTAAAACAGCTGGAAGCAGCTGAAAAAGAGAAGGAAAGGGCCAAGAAAGAGAGGGAGGCAGAAAAACAGAGGAAACATGACTTGGAGATGGAGAAGTTAAGGCAAGAGCGAAGAGATCAATGGTCAGACCGAGAGGAGCGGTTTAATGTTAGTCGGGAGTTGAGGTTAGTACCTCCGTTCGAGGAGACGGATGTTGATAGTTATTTCTTGCTTTTTGAAAAGGTGGCAGTGAATCAGAAGTGGCCAAAGAGAACAGTGGGTGGCGTTGTTACAAAGTGTGTTAAAAGGGAAGGCACAACGAGCATATACGGCGTTGTCCATGGAGGAGGGAGAAGCGGAGAATTATGCCGAAGTAAAGGAGGCCATTCTCCGGATTTATGAATTGGTACCTGAGGCGTATAGACAAAAGTTCAGAAATTTAAAGAAAGGGTGGAATCAGACGTATACCGAGTTTGCCTATGAGAAGGGGTGTGCTCTTGGATTGCTGGTGCACCGCAGAAATAGTGGGAGAGGATTTTTGGTGTCTCAGGGAGTTAATTCTGATTGAGGAATTTAAAAGTGGTGTTTCGGAGGATATCCGGACGTATTTGAATGAGAAGCCGAATGAGTCCATCTCCGAATTTGCTAGGTTCGCAGATGAATATGTCCTAACCCACAAGACAAAGTTTTCCTCAAATAAAAGTTCTCAGAGAGACCGTGGGAACGATAGAGAAAGCCTGCTGGCTGAGGCAGAGGTCCCGCCGGGAGCTAATGGTAAGGTTGGGGAGGAGAGGCAAGATGGCCAGAGTTTTCCGGGCTTGACCTGTTTTAATTGTGGAAAGGGGGGACATATTGCATCTAGGTGCTTTGCTCCGAGGAAGGAGACAGGAAAAGGGAAAGCAGCGGTCCCTATCGGATGTGCCGTGGTAATCAGTAAATCGACAAGAAATCCCCGGGTAGACAGAGTACGAGAAGGGTCTGAGACTTGTATGTCAAACGGAACCGTGTCTGTGAGAGAGGGAGATACACCAGTTCCAGTACGGATCTGGAGAGACACGGGCGCTGAACTGTCATTGATTAGCAGTAAGGTACTAGATTTTGGTTGCAAGACGGGAATGGTAGCTGTGAAAGGAATAGGAAAAGGGATGGAAATGGTGCCCTTGCATAAGATCATTATGAATTGCGAGCTAGTCTCTAGACCAGTTGAAATGGGGGTGCGATCAGAATTCCCGAGAACTGACGCGGATGTCCTTCTGGGTAATGATTTAGCCGGTGGTAAGGTTTGGTCAGCAATGACGCTGACGAGACAGCCGGTGGAGACTCCGCCCCTAGGTTCAAAGATCTATCCTGCATGCGCGATTACTCGCAGCCTGTCGAGAAAGGCAGCTGAGAACAAGAGCAGTTTAAATCCGGCCAGTGTCGAGTTGGCCGAGACGTTTTTACCGACCCTGTACCATGAGGGCTCAGAGGGTGGAAAAACTAAGAGTAGTAAAGTGAAAGAGAGTAAGGGAGAGGAGGTAGACCTTCCCTTAGCGAGGAGAAAAGTTCTAGAGGCACGAAATGAAGATAAGAAACAGATACAGCTGTTAAAAGGTCCAGGGTTGGACATGGATGATCTGTCTGGTTTGGCAGAACTGTTTGAAGAAGTGGAAACTTCTAAAGGTGTTCCCGATAATGAAATGAGGGCAGTCCTAGATGAAAAGGATGCCCTTACTTGGAAGAAGTCTGCTGGGTTGGCAGATGAGGTTGTTTCAGCCTGCGGGGTTGAGTTTACTCCGGAAGGGAGTTGCCCAGAGAGTAGCTGGGAGGATCAGGGGAATTTAGAATTTGGACCGGGTATGGGTATTGAAAGCCTGGAAGAGGCAAATGTCCCATTTGAGTGTGTCCAAGATGTGGATGCATGTGGTACTGAACCTAGTAATGGAGCTCAGAAAAAGTCTGAGGTATTTGATTCAGTGGAAAAGGAATGCAGTCCTTGTGGGTCAGATGGACTTGGTTCAGTGAAAAAAGGGTTAACCTTGGTAATAGTGGGAAGTGAGAGTTCCCAGGTGTTTGTGCTCGAAGGTGTGGTAAAAGTCAGGGAGGAGATCAAAGGTGGTGGGGTGAATATTATTATTGAAGGAAAAGGGGACCGTGTAGTTCCCAAATTGAATGAAGAAAATTTAAAGGCTGGACTGATATCAGAAGCAGCAACCAGGCTACAGAGACAATGGCTCGATACCACGAGGCCTGTGAATCAATTACAGGTTGAGTTGGAAGGTAAAGGGGCCCCACACGCTATTGTTATTCCAGAGTGTGGTGTAAAAAGGCAGAATTTGAAATGCTGTTTGAATAAAGAGTTTAAACTGAAAACTAATAGCCTCAAGGGTCCTGAAGAGAAAACTAGCAACTTGCGTAAAATTAAAGAATTGGGTGGAAATTTGGGAAATGGTCTAAATGGAACACATTGTTGATAAAATAACTCCTATGAAAGGAGCGGACGAAAGCCTATTTCGCCAGGGTGCACAAGCTCCCCACGTGGGAATTAACCGGAAAAGAGGTGAGGGTTAATGGGGACACCATTTTTAAATAGCAGAAGCCGGTTTTAAGGGATTTCGACAAAGCATGTAAATAATAAAGACAACCCCCATGGAAGCTTGCCTGTTACGTTTGAAAGTAACATAAAGATTAGTATTTGCATGAACTTTTGTAGTATACACGTAAGCTAAGATCACAACTCGTTAGTTTTTGTTTGCTAAAGAAAATAAGAAATAAAAATAGGTGGTTATAAAATTGGAGTCTGATGCTACAAGACTTTAGTAAGGTACAAGATGTTAAGATATTAAAGGAAGTGACAATGTAATCGGTAACTGTTTAGATGCTGAATTGAATGTATAACTGTATTACTCTGTAGAAAAAAAAACTTTTGTATGGTGTTAGATTCTAAAATCCTGTAAGACTCTGTATTACTTCGTTTTTTTCCGATGGTAAAAAACGCGTTGAAGAAAGGGGGTGTTCCGCCTGTGCCCCCTCCTTTTTGAGAATCGCAAGATCGCTATTAATTCAGGTCAGGAGACCCAGGAAATGAGAGAGAGACATTTGGAATGTTTGGCCCCTTGGCGATACAAAGCTACGGGAAACGGCCATTGTCTCTTGGAGACGGAATTGTGTATTGAATACTGTGCTTCGTGGAAGCCCTCGGGCAACGTGGGCTGGTTGGGGGATGGCATCATTCCACCCTGATTGACATCTGAGACCCTGTGTGTCAGGATAAAAGAGGGACTGGGGAACAGCCCCTCAGACGCACCAGAAGAAACGCTAGAAATCCTGTAACAGCGTAATAGCGAAAGCCGGTGGAAAGCCACGTGCGTTCTTTTCCATTTGCCTCGGAATTGGTGGGCCTTGTCACAGAAGAACGGCTTTAGCTGACAACAAAGGAGAAATCAGCCCCAATGACTCTCGAAGGATTGACATCATAAAAGGAATGGGCAAGTTTTAATCCGTCTCTCTCTCCAACCAAAAGCTGCAGCTTGAATGAACTTGAGTGACTTTTATATTTCCATCGGACAATACATTATCCCCTAGACAACGATAGAGTTATTTCTTATTGATTATTATTATACCCGGGCTTTTAGATTTAGTATTTATGATGTGTATTATCTGTATGGTTGCATTGATATTATTTTTGTGTATTTTTATCAATAAATACTGTTAAAAATAGTGCCATCAGACTTCAACGGACCTCTCTATCTTTGCTGGTAAGTGACCCAGTTACGGGGTACATAACACTATTTACTTATTTTTTATTACATACACACATCCAATGGAGTATAAATCTTTATGTTGCATCTCCATCACAATCAGGGGTAAAGAGGGGTAAATGTGGGAGGATATTGCCCAAACATTAAAATTGTATATATAATTGTTTTGTTTACATGCATGTGCAGTCAGATACACAATCAGATCAGTGTACAGCCAGATATGCATTCAGATCAATGTGTATTGATAAATCTGATGGCCTGATGAAAAAAGCAGTCCTGGAGCCTGGTGGTCCTGGCCTAAAAGCTGCAGTACCACGTACTGGATGGTAGCAGCTGAAACAGTTTGTAGTTGGGGTGGCTGGAGTCCCTGATGATACTCTGGGCCCTTTTTACACACCTGCTGCTATAAATGTCCTGAATACAGGGAAGTTCACATCCACAGACATGTTGGGCTGTCCACACCACTCTCTGCAGTGCCCTCTGATTGAGGGTGGTATAGTTCCCATACCAGGCGATGACACTACCAGTCAGGATGCTCTTGATGGTATCCCTGTAGAAAGTACTGAGGATTTGGGGACTCATGCCAAACCTCTTCAGCTGTCCGAGGTGAAAAAGGTGCTTTTGTGTTTTTTTTCACCACACAGCCAGTATGTACAGTCCAGATGAATTCCTTGGTGATGAGTTTACTGAAGAACTTGAAACTACTCACCCTCTCAACTTCAGTTCCATTGATGTCATAGGGGCCAGCCTGTCTCTGTTCCTCCTGTAATTCACAATCAACTCCTTAATGCTAATGAGAAGGTGTTTGAGAAGGGTATTGGTAAACTTAAAGGCAAGAAGATCAGACTGAACTGGGTGAAGCAGCAACACCAAGATTCTATAAAGTGCGCCCAGTGCCTTATGTACTATGTCCTAAAGTGAATGCCGAATTTCAGAGCCTGGAGGTGTCCGGTGGAGTGCAGCAATTGGTTCATGCCCATTGTCCCAGTGATCAAGAAAGGGAAGGCTGAAGCCTTTCACATATGTGGGGATTTCAAACTGAGCATCAACCCAGTGCTGCAAACTATGCAGTATACCCTGCCACGAATAGAAGACATCTTCGCATCTTTGACAGGCAGGGAGAGGTTTTCAAAGATTGACTTGTCACAAGCCTATCTGGAAATGGAGACTGAGGAGTCAAGCAGGAAGCACAATGTTACCTGGATGACATCATCGTGACTGACAAGAATGGTGAAGAGCACCTCCAAAAGCTTGGTAAAGTGCTTACCAGGCTGAGTGAGCATGGTCTGTGTGCAAAGGGAGACAAATGCGAGTTTTTCAAGAATGAAATCTCATACTGTGGACATATTGACAAGTATGGCTTACATAAATCACAAGAGAAGATTGAAGCAGTGCTACAGGCACCCAAACTGGAAAATCTGTCACAACTCATGTCATACTTGGGCCTGATAGACTACTACCACCAGTTTTTTCCCCAAACACTGCTACAGTACTGCATCCATTGAATGCACTGTTGCAGCCAGGAGCAAAGTGGGAATGGTCAGTGAGATATAAAAGAGCATTCAAGGAAACAAAGAGACTAATAACCACAGATGAACTGCTTACCCGTTATGAGTCGTCTCTGCCCATCAGATTGGCACGGTATGCATCCTGTTATGGAATTGGTGCCACTTTGTCACACACTAATGAAAGATGGATCTCAACATTCAATTGCATTTGCTTCAAGATTACTGATGAACGCAGAACACAATTATGCACAGATCGATTGTAAGGCCCTTTAGTCTATTATAGAGAATAAAGAAGTTCCACCAGTACCTTCATGGACAAAAGTTTACACTGGTGAAGGATTACCAGCCTCTTGTGTCCATTTTCAATGCCAGGAATGGAATTCCAGTGATGACTGCTTCCCAGTTACAAAATTGGGTACTATTCTTATGTACAATGTCCTGTGTATGTTACTAAAAAGGGCTTCTTTGGTTTGTTACGAGTAGGAATGCTTCTTTGTCTGTTAAAAGTTTCTCTTGCCGTTGTTTCGCTTTAGAATGGCTGATATGGTAATTGTATTCATTTGTTAATCAATGGGGAATGTTATTGTGTTTTGTGAGGCTGGGAACTTGGGGGAGGGGTTGTGCGGGCTTGGGGTGTGAGGAGAGTCCGGAGGGAGACGCCGAGGAAGGAGGACGTGTGCTCGGACGACCACCGGGGAGTCCGAAGTGGGAGTTTCGGGAGAACAACCACCAAGGAGTCGAATGGTTCGCTGGATGAGCTCCACCGATGTGCACTAAACTGACTGAACTTTGATAAGTTGGCGCCTTTTGTTTTTTTCTTGTATATATATATATTGTATTGCCTAATACTCTTTTAATTTTAGTAAACTCTTTAAAGTGTATTTCATGCCGGTATTTGTTGTGGGTTTGATACTGTTGGTGGGCGTGAGGCATAAACGCGATTCTCACAGCACCTGCGTGTACGGGAGGTGGTGGTGTGTGGCTGGATCTCTTTTTCCCCTAGACATATACCAGCCTGTTGGGTAAGTGTTACACTTAGGAGCTGCTTCTTATGACATAGAATTCAAAGACACCAGACAACACAGCAACACCAATAACTTGTTGTGTCTTCCACTGTTGGCAACTGAAGAAGAAAAATCTTCATACTGTGACCCAGCAGAGGTGTTCCACACTGCATTGGTGGACCAGTTGCTGATGTCAAACTCTGAAATTCAAAGAGAAACAAGGAGTAACCCGACATTATCAAAAGTCAATGACATCACCATACAAGGATGTTTCCAGAGTTCTCAGTGAGACGAGACATACTGTTGGTATGTCAAAGAATGCTGATGTGTGGATCTTGTGTTGTGGTTCCCTCTAAACTGAGCACCAGAGTATTAGGAATTCTGCATGAAAGACACCTGGGTACTGCCAAGATGAAGAGTCTCACCTGGAGCTGTGTGCGGTAGCCGAGAATTGATAAACAGATTGAAGACTTGGCCAAAAGTTGTTCAGGATGCCAAAAAGTTCAAGATGCACCCCCACAGGCACCGTAACACCCATGGAATTGGCCGTCATCACTGTAGCAAAGAGTGTATATTGACTTTGCTGGGCCATTTGTGGACTTCATGTTTCTGAATGCTGTGGATGCTCATTTGAATTGGCTGGAGGTTATACCAATGAAGTCAATCACCTCAGCAAGGATTGTCTCTGCCCTGAGGACTATCTTTGCCAGAAATAGCTTACCAGAACAAATTGTGAGTGACAATAGACCACACTACACATCAGAAGAATTCCGACTGTTCATGAAGAAGAATGGCATCATATATTTTAGTTTAGCTCCTCACCACCCAGCAACAAATGGATTAGCTGATTAGCAAACTTTCAAGAAGTCCATTAAAACTATGGACAAGGATGACAATTCCCCACAGCACAAGGTGGACAATTTCTTTTTTGTGTATCAGGACTCTGTTCATGCGACGACAAATCAGACACCTGCAATACTGTTCATGAGATCTCACAGAGACATGGAGGGATGTGCAGAATAAATGGTTCAACCAGTTGTCAAGTGAATCAGCAAGGAGCTTTGTCAGGTTAGACAGGAAATCCTAGTGCATGATTACTGAGAAGACAAGTGGACATTTGGTAGGATAGCTACAAGAACTGGATCACTGATGTACACAGTGAATGTTGGAGATCAGGTGTGGAGACATCATGTGGGCCAGATACTGGATTCTCAACCAAAGAACATACCTGAGTTGATTCCATCCAACAAGACGGACTTATTACAGTCACCTGACTTACCTCTCAGTGATGATCATGTCACTGACAGCAACGTGACACCGGAAACCAAGAACGTTGTCTAAGTCAAGACACCAATCAAACCTGATGCCACTCCACAGGACCAGAGACTCCCTCCTGAAAGAAACAGAGGGCCATCCAACAAACTGAATCTTTAGTATAGTTAAGTTAATTATGAACTATTATTGTGAGTGCATGTTTATTTGAATATGGTTTATAAAAGGAAAATTGAATATTTTGTACATATGTAGTTACATTAATCTAAAGGGGGAGGAAATGTAATGTATGGATCTATTTCTTTTAAAGCAATGACTCCCCTTACTACATATTGATCTGTTGTCTATGCTTGTGCATTGTTCTCTCTCTCTCGCTTTCACTGTAATGTGAATACACCAATTAAAGCCTGAGTACTTTTATTTAATTGATATGTAGTTGTGCACATTCACAACTCATTCTATCAAATATTTTCTTCAGTAGCTCCTTGACATCCTCGCAGTAAAGCACTAAACAGAGTTGAATACAGCACTCATTCATGGCCAAACCACTGTTTTTTCGTTTTATTAAATTTCTTTGGCCTGTCTCTATTTATCAAGCATAAGATTCTAAATGTTCATTTAATTGCTTTCTTTTTCACCAACCTTTAAAGTTATTTACACATCGACATCTGGGTTCTTACATCCACTTCCAAACTGCATATTTATTGCCTTTCCTCATTCTTCCTTTCAAAATTAAACACCATGTTCTCTGTGTTAAATTTAAGCTTCCACATGTCTTATTCCACCAAACTGTATATATCCCCCTGACGTCCAGAGATATCTTCATTGTTCTCTAGTTTGCACTCTCTGCAAGTTTTGAAATAATGCCAAGAATGTGCAAATGCCATATCTCAGACACAGACACATTTTATGTGTTTTTAAGTAGAATTGTTTGAGGGATAAATACTGTCTAAGAGAAAAATCCAAAGAGCATTAAGGATAATTTTGAGTTTTAATTTAGTTTGTGAACTTGGCTGATGCAGTTTCTTGTGACATGTTGAACCTTAAAGAACATGTCTAACCGGATTTGGTAACCTCTGAATTATGTTCCTGTGATTTGACAGTGCAGCTCTGCAGATGTTTGGCTTTTCTCATTGTTGCTCTGATGTACATACATAATTTGATGGTTTTGAGTGGCGTCACAACAACAACCTTGCACTCGATGTCAGCAAAACCAAAGAATTGATAGTGACTTCAGGAGAACACACACCAGTCTTCATTGAGTGGTCAGTGGTGAGCAGCTTCAAGTTCTTTGGTGTCAACATCTCAGAGGATCTATCCTGGGCCCAACTCATTAATGCAATCATGAAGCAGGCATGCCAACAAATATACTTTGTGAGGAATCTGATAAGATTTAAGACGTCAACAAAGATTCTAGCAGATTTCTGACCAGTTGCATCCCCGTCTGGTATGGAGGCTCCAAAGCACAGGCTGCAGAGGGTTGTAGACTCATTCATCTCCATCACAGAAACATGTCTCCACACCAGAACATCCAGATGAGGACATCTTCATAAATTAATGACTCAAGAAGGGAGCATCCATCATTAAAGATCCTCACCACCCCTCTTCTTATTACTACCATCAGAAGCCTGAAGAGCCACACTCAATACTTTAGGAACAGCTGCTTTCTCTCTCCCATCACATTTCCGAACAGTCCATGGACCAATGAAGACTATAATTTTTTAATGTACTGATGCCACAAAACAACAAATTTCATTACATGCACTCAGTGGTCACATCATTACGTACACCTCTACACATGCTTACTAATGCAAATATCTAATTAACCTATCATGTGCATCAAATTTATGCTCAATGCATAAAAGCATGCAGACATGGTCAAGAGGTTCAGTTGTTGTTTAGACCAAACATCATAATGGGGAAGAATGTGATCAAAGTGACTTTGACTGTGGAATGATTGTTGGTGCCAGACAGGGTGGTTTGAGTATCCCACAAAATAAGACCATAAGACATGGGAGCAGAATTAGGCCATTCAGCCCATCAAGTCTACTCCACCATTCCATCTTGGCTGATCCTGGATCCTACTCAACCCCATACACCTGCCTTCTCGCTATATCCTTTGATGCTCTGACCAATCAAGAAACTCTCAACTTCCACTTTAAAAATACCCATGGACTTGACCTCCACTGCTGTCTGTGGCAGAGTATTCCACAGATTCACTACTCTCTGGCTAAAAAATCTCTCCTTACCTCTGTTCTAAAAGGTTGTCCCTCAGTTTTGAGGCTGTAGTTCTGTAGTTCTGAATACTCCCACTTTAGGAAACATCCTCTCCACATCCAGCTTACCTAGTAATTCCAACATTCTGTTGATTTCAATGACATCCCCACACATTCTCTTAAATTCCGGTGAGTACAGGCCCAAAGCTGCCAAACGCTCCTCATATGTTAACCCCTTCATTCCTGGAATCATCCTCGTGAATCTCACCTAGACTCTCTCCAATAACAACACATCCTTTCTGAGATATCCGCCCAAAGCTGTTGACAATACTCCAAGTGTGGCCTCACTAGTGTCTTATAAAGCCTCAGCATTATCTCCTTGCTTTTATATGCGATTCCTCTTGAAATAAATGCCAACATTGCATTTGCCTTTTTACCACAGACCCAACCTGTAAATTAACCTTCTGGGAGTCTTGCACGAGGACTCCTAAGTCCCTTTGCACCTCTGATGTTTGAATTTTCTCCTCATTTAGACAATAGTCTCCACTACTGTTCCTTTTACCAAATTGCATTCTCATACATTTCCCATCTGCCACTTTTTTGCCCATTCTTCCAATTTGTCCAAGTCCTGCTGCAATTGCATTGCTTCCTACCTACCCCTCCACCTATCTTTGTATCATCTGCAAACATTGCCAAAAGCCATCCATTCCATTATCGAAATCATTGACAAACAATGTGAAAGGTAGCGGTCCCAATACTGACCCCTGAGGAACACCACTAGTCACTGGCAGCCAACCAAAAAAAGGCCCCTTTATTCCCAATCACTGCCAGTATCTTTCCTGTAATGCCATAGAATTTTATCTTGTTAAGCAGCATCGTGTTGCACCTTATCAAATGTCTTTTGAAAATGTTGATCTCGTGGGATTTTCATTCACATCAGTCTCCAATGTTTACAGAGAATTGTGCAAAAAAAAAGAATATATTGTAGGTGAAATGCCTCGTTAATAAGAAGGATCAGAAGAGAATGGCCAGACTGTTTCAAGCTGACAGGAAGGTGACAGTAACTCAAATAATCACAAGTTACAACAGTGTTGTGCAGAACAGCGTCTCTGAATGCACAAGATGGTGTACCTTAAAGTGGATGGGCTACAGCAGCAGAAGAACACAAACATACAATCAGTAGCCACTATATTAGGTGCAGGAGGTACCTAATAATGTGGCCACTGAGTTTATGTCAGTGATAATAAACCTGATTCTGATGCAAAATTCATTTCACTGTGTTTAATATTTGGTTATGGTGTGACCTGCAATTACCCATGATATACATTAGGGGACAGTATAGTACTATATGTAACAGACCGTGTAACACTACAGTGTTAATCCCCACTGCTGACATTTTAAGAAAAATGTTTAAACATTTTATGGGTTTGACATAAATTGCATTATCTATCCTCCCAAGGGCATACTTTCAACTTTTGCCTTTTACTTGATTTTATTTTAATTTTTATGAGGTGAGAAATGGAATGCCCTCAGTCCATCTGTTCCTCGCCTTTGTACCCTGTCTAGATAATGTGCAGAGCTGCTGACTCTGCCATTTCATGTCAGTCTACAGCTGTGCTGCCTTTATTTTGGCCAAACTGAAAATGGATAGCAGGTGATTTTAGGATATTATATTAAAAGATATGGGCATCTAATTGGCGAGATATTTGTGTCCACTGTGGATCCATTTGTAGCATCCTGAATGAAGTCAGAAAGTTGTGATCTAAGCTGACACTGTATTACATTCCTGATGGAGTTTATGGTGATGGGAATGCTGCTTTTTAGATGTGACATATATTAAGGTTCCATCAGCTCTCTCTCAGGTGGACTCCATAAACCTGTTTTAAAGAAGAGACAGGGAGTTATCTCAGGAAACTTCTCCATTGTTGGCAAATGTGTTAAGACCATGACAGCGGCTTATCTGCATGCAGATCTATGACTGTTTGTTGGATTTGGCAGCTTGGCAGCTGCGTTTCTTAATATTTCAGACAGTATTACATTATTCAGACTTGTTGAAGATCTCGACCCAAAGCATCAACTATCCATCTCCCTCCACAGATACTGCCTGATCTGCTGAATTCCTCCAGCAATTCGTGTATTACTTCATTGGTTGTAAAACACTTCGTGATGTCTGAGGTTGTGATAGTAATCAAAGACAAAATTTTCTTTTATTTAAGATAGTAAATACAGCTTTTTCTTTTTGATGACTAGAAGGTTATACTTCAGATGGAGTACGGTTTGAAAGCTCTTCCTGGGATTCTTGTATCTGTGTCAATTGCTGAGCCCCTCTCTGATGATTATCCCTAAATCGATCTTGAACCTAGAGCATTTACTGAAAAGACATTTTTAAACATTGTTCAGTGTTCAGTTCTTAGTCTTACATGAGTTAGTGTATTATAACAGTAGCACCGGTGAATAGGTGACCTACTATAATTTTCTGCATCTCCTAAATGTATAGGAAAAAAAGAAAATTGGCTTTGGTTTGATCTAATAATTGGTCAATGGCAGTACTGAAAGCATTTGCTGGCAGTTGACAGCCAAGTTGACCATAATGTTTATACCACATAACATCATGATTATTACACGTTCTGAGACTTGAAAGAATGGGATCTACAAATGGGCTGCCATTGATTTTGAATTTCCTACACTGCTCATCAATAGCGTAAAGTATTCAAATGACTAACTGAACCGGAAGTTAACTGCTATACGGCATCTATGGAACAGTTCTTAAAGTGGTAAATTCGAACACAGTTTTAAAGTGGTAAACTCAAACACAGTCTTAAGATGGTAAATTTGAAAGTCCAAGTGATTTATACAGTCAATAAGGAGAGACTTCTCTGGAAACGGATTTCTTTGAAGACGTGATGTTACTGCTGATTCTGTCCAAAGGATTCACGACGAGGGAAATAAAACAGCTTAAAAGAACTGACCTTTTGCTTGGTGAATGAACACTGCACAAACCTTCCTGATCTTACAGGGGTTATCTCAGATTCAGGTCACTATTTCTGAACGAAGATTCAATAAGGTTGATCCTGTAATAAACCGCCGAATGACACCAATTTTACTCAATCCTTCAGGTTCTCGTACTTCGGTAAAGTCTTCATTCTCCAACTCGACTGTAAAGATAAATCAAAGATGCAGTGAACCAGAACCAGCAGTGATTGGTGAAACTGCTGGCACAATGGTTTTTGCTCCTTACAATAGAAGGTAGCAACTCCACTTTAAAAACGAAACTGCATCATGAGATGAATACGCAGCAAAACTAATTAATGAACTGACTATCAAACTACCCCCGAACTAACTGCGTCACAGCAGGGGTTTCCCTTATATACCTGTTGGAACATAACATCATGTGACCACACACTGGTGGGAAAATTACATCATGTGACCTCACACTGGCGGGAAAATTACATCACCCCACCATCACAAGACAATTACATCATGCTCACAAGATACTCAATTACATCATCATCATAAGACAGTCACAAGATACCCACAGGTTATGTAACACTGTTGTTATTTTCAGGAGGTTAAGTTTGGGTGGAAAGCTAACAAGAGAGATATAGTTAGGGGGACTGAGTGATGGCAGGTCTCCTCTCATTAATCTAACCTTTCAGGAATGCAGTTAACTCATTCCCTCATATGACAAACCTGGATCCAATTTGTGACATTCTTTGTGTCACTCCCTCTAAGCCAAGCTTTGAAAAATGAGACAAGAACTAAAGGGTTACAGAATTACACAGAAATGAGCTTTTCAGCCCATCATCTCCATACTGAGCTACTGGCCCATCTACACTAGTCCTATTTGCCCACATTAGATTCATTTTACTAGACACCTTGCCTACTTAACAACAAGTAGAATAGTTGGAATACAAAGAACCAATCATTAAGATATATCCCTGCAATAGCAGTATAACAAAGAAAATAGATAAACAAGGCTTGATTCTAAAACCTATCATCTATTTTTAGAAGATTACTGTACTGGTGAAATATAACGCAGGTAACTGATTATGCGAAATGACAAAGCTTAGAGTTGGTGAACATGACAGAAGATAGCTGAAAAACACAGTGGGTGCCAATGGGTGTACAGTGGTCTGTACTAAGCAATGTGAGCTCTGACATGAAATTCATATAATTGGTGTGCTTAAAGTTAACGACAGTTTGAAATCAAGAATTTTGAGGTTATTGATATCCTGTCTTCAGCAAATCATCAGAACCATTTGAATCATTAAAATTTTTAACTACTTTTTTTGGAAAATGCAATATGTTTATCAGTAGATATAGTGAACACTGATAAAGTTCATACATAAAGATGTTACACTGAATGTTGTTGTACCTAAGCACATTGAATTTCTGATATAACTGGGAATTCTCAGTGTCAGCAGAATACAAAGAGTTTTCAGTCAAAGAATATTATCAGGCAGAAGTTAAACACAGATAAAATAGAATATTTTGGAGATATTCAGATGGTCTGGCAGTACCTGACAGCCGACGCTGAATCAACGTTTCAGGTAAATCAAATTTCAGATGTTGCTTGATCAAATGAAACATTTCAGCATCTTGTATGTTTACTTTCAATTGCCTGCATTTTCTGTATTTAAGTTTTACTAGAGGTAAATAGATCTTGGTTTCCCAGATTAACAAAGGCTACAGTTTCAATAGCAGAAATATTTCATCTATAGCTGCTTAATACTTCTAAAAGTGTAAAACTTGATAGTTTATTTTAAATAGGCTACCATCTTCATTTTGAAGTCTAATTTGAGTATATGAGATGGCTGCCAGTGATGGTTATCAAGGTTACCAAGGGATTTCAATTAAAGACCAGCTCTGGCACAGTCAGCTGTTTCAATGGAGATGTGACCACAATGATTTATTATGCACTATTCACTATTTTAATATCTTAATATGAACAGACTATTACATTATTAATAAATATCCATCAAATTTAGTGTCACTGAAGGGGCAATGCTATCAGTCTGACAACTTTATGTGATAGAAAGTATGCAGCTGGAGGAAGTCTCCTGAATATATATCTGAAGGTCGACGAAGCAAGTCTTGGTGAAACACCACCAATTGCTAGAAAGGCAAAGGAGGGCTGGAAGAAAGGTAGATTTCAGAATTATTAAACAAGAGAATAAAGGAGGTAATAGCAGACTATACACTTCAGTTTTCGAATGTGACTGAGTACATATGTGGATGTTGGGGAGAAAGATTTAAAGAAATACATTTATGCTCCCATCATTTTTTTAACCCATTCTATGCTTTCTGAGCTCAGGAAGTGACCTACATAATTATTTCTCCTTTTTACAACCTGGATAGAGAACACAATGGTTTGGTTAGTAGCATCACCAATTTACACTTACTGTATATAGCACTTCCAGTGTAGTATGATATGTTGAGTTGCTTCATGAGAGCATTTTCATTGCAACCAGGTGAACATTGAATGTCTTGTTTTTATTGTTAGAGTGCACTTATGTATTCACCTCGATGATGCTAAAAGATCTGCCCGTGCCTTTAAGAAAAAACAGTGATGTGATTTTGTATGCACGGAGTAGAATGAAAAGTCTCCATGTTCGAGGAAGGATGATGTTTGAATGCTTTCCCAGGTTTGGTGAGGAAAGGTGAATAATATTTTGATAATACCCATGTAAGTTCATTTATACTTGTTGGTAAATCAAGAATATCGGTAATTTGACATGTTTTACACGTGGATGCTTCAGATTTTCGTGAGTAAATTGATTGACGCTGGAATAGCATGATTGCAAAGTTCTTTAATCGTCCTACTAGCGTGAACAAAGAGAACTAATTTCAAGGTTTAGCCTATATGAGTTTGGAAGTTAAGCATGTGTGTGCCAAATAATTGCCACTACTATATTGGTTTTGTACATTTTGTTTTAATTATTTTCATACTGCATACGTAACAAGGGTGTGGTCCAAAGTTAAAATGAGATTGTAATAGCGGGAATTGTTTTTTAATTTACTTCATAGTTTTTATTTTGATACCTTCTTTCTGAAATAAAACATCTAAAACAGATAAAGGGATTTAAGACTGGAAAAATTATTTGTTGTCCTGTGTGTATATTTTTCCTCAGGCTACAAAATCAAAGTACAAAGTTCAAAATTCAAAGTAAATTTATTGTCAAAATACATATATAGTATGTCACCATATACAACCCTGAGATTCATTTTCATGCAGGCAATCACAGTAAATATAAAAAATACAATAGAATCAATGAAAAGGGCACTCCCAACAAACGTACAAAAACTAATGTGCAATGTTCAGTCTCCCTCCTATATTCTGATACGTCACCACCTTTATTTTAGCCAACAACAGTGGTGCCATTAGCAAACATGATTGGTTCAGACATAATCCAGGGCTCCACTACATTACAAGAAGTTGAGACAAGCATTGCTCAAGCAGTCGCATATCTCCATAACCATGGAACTTGAAAGAAGTGACATTCAATAAGTGAAAGCAGGAAATAAAAATAACAAGTAAGATCTGATAAATGTCTGATCTTTAAACTACCAGATTCCAGATCATTCAAAAAGAATACATTAAATGAGTCACACACACAAAATGCTGGCAGAACTCAGCATCTATGGGAGGAGGTAGTGACGATGTTTTGGGCTGAAACCCTTCATCAGGAGTGAAGTAACACGGGATGGTCGAGGGGGGATAAGAAGTGGGGGGAGGAGGCCTCCTACCTCCTACCTGCCGGCATGAACATCCAACTCACAGACCTCCATTGATACCCCTGCCCCCCCCCTTATCCCCATCCCTATCTATTATTTCAGTCTGGTTCTCTTTCTCTCTCTTTTTTCCCCCCTCACTATAATCTCCCCCCAGCCCTTCCTTTCTTTCTCTTTTATTTCCCATAATTCTCCACCTTCCCCCTAGCCCATTTCCCTCCAGCCTATCACTTCCCAGCTCTCTACTTCATCCCTCCCCCCACTTCTTATCCCCCCGCAACCATCCCATGTTACTTCACTCCTGATGAAGTGTTTCGGCCCGAAACGTCGTCACTACCTCCTCCCATAGATGCTGTCTGGCCTGCTGAGTTCTGCCAGCATTTTGTGTTTTTATTTGTTACTTTTCAGAGTTTTTTTAGGTTCTTAGGGATTGTTTTGGTGACAGAGAAGGGTATTAGGTGTCAGGTCAGGGTTTAGGGACAGGATGTGGGGGAATCCGAGGATAGACTAAGCGTCTGCTCCGCATTCAATGTGGACATGGCTGGATCTTAAACTGGCAGACTAGCAAGGACATTCAGAATCCTGTCACTGTAGAGACTAGAATGTGAGGCCTAATTTTCAGAGTCCCATCATCAGTGAGTCAGGTGTTCAAGGCCAGGAGTTTGGGTTCTCATTCAGAGTCCTTATTTGCCATCATTTGCAAATCCTGGGTCAACACTGAAGATCGAAGGCTGGAAGTCAATTGGAAGTGCGGAAGTTGAGGCCTGACGGCCAGAGCTCTGAGTCTGCAGATTGCTCCAAGTCCACTGGGACAGTCGAAAGCCCAATGCCTGCAATTCCACAAGTTGCTTGGAGGCTGGAAGCTGAAGATGATGGCCTGTCCTGGTGTAAGAGGATTGCTGGCATGGTGGGCATGCTATGTTGGTGCCAAAATATATAGTGATTCTTGTGGGCTGCCCCTAGAACATCCTTTCATTTTTTGTCTTCTCCTTCCCAGCCCTCATGCCCTGCCAGTCAGCTCCCTCTGGTTTCCCACCTCCTTCCCTTTATTCCATGGTCCTCTGTCCTCTCCCATTAGATTCCTTCATCTTCATCCTTTACCCTTTCCACCTTCTTCATTTCCCCCTCTCCCTCCCACCCACCTTCCCCCTCACCTATCACCTACCAGCTCATACACTTGCTCCTCTTACCGCCCTTCACTCCACCCACCTTTCTTACTCTGGCTTCTGCCATCTTCGCTTCCAGTGCTAATGAAGGGTCTCGGCTTGAAGTGTTTACCGTTTATTTCCCTCCATAGCTGCCACCTTATCTGCTGAATTCCTTCAGCATTTTGTGTGTGTTGGTCAAGACTTTGATTGGGGCTTGGGGCTGAAAGGAAAATTGGATCAGCCATGATGAAATGGCAGAGCAGACGCGTTGGGTCAAATGGCTTAATTCTGCTCCTATATCTTAGGTCTTATGGTCTAAAGAAGTTCTTTACATCTTGGAGCAGATCACCTAATCCAGAATTATTTCTGGCATAGTTTGAAAAAAAAAACAGTCCATGGACTCACATTCCAGTATTTCTTTTTTCCAGTGTTCCAATGGGCGCCTTGATTGAGACACCTGATCCTCATTTCGAGCCTGCAACATAAATAGCTCTGGGGTTCAGCTATTCCTTTGCTGGACTGTCATCAGAAACTCACACCATGAAGTTTGTCACCGGAAGACAGGCCGGCAGATTCAGGTTCCGGGCTGCCGAGAAGTCTGGACCATTATCGGAGCTGCCCAGTATCGTGGACTCTAAGTTGCGTCAGTGCCTGTGGCTGCTCAGCGAATTCAGTCGTTTTCGTGTCCAGCTGAGTTGCCGGCTGTTTGCCGCTGCTCTGAGTAAGGTATGAATTCAGTCGTTTTCGTGGCCAGCTGAGACTTGCTGGTTGTTTGCTGCCATTCCGAGCAAAGATATGAATGGACTGTCATTGTGTGGTTTTGTCCCTCCGTTGTCCAAGTCCCTCCAGCTGAGTGGGTCCGGCTGTTTGCCGCTGCTCTGAGTTGGCTATTCTGTCTCTTCGTTGTCCAAGTCTGTGTTCCAGTCCAGTCAAGTTTGAGTTCCGAGTCAAGATCCAAGTCCTGTGTTCCGAGCCGAGATCCAAGTCCTGACTTCCGAGTCGAGATCCAAGTCCCAAGTCCGAGTCGAGATCCAAATCCTGTGTTCTGAGTCGAGATCCAAGTCCCAAGTCCGAGTCGAGATCCAAATCCCGTGTTCCGAGTCGAGATCCAAGTCCTGAGTCCGAGTCAAGATCCAAGTCCCAAGTCCGAGTCGAGATCCAAATCCCGTGTTCCGAGTCGAGATCCAAGTCCTGAGTCCGAGTCGAGATCCAAGTCCTGAGTCCGAGTCGAGATCCAAGTCCTGAGTCTGAGTCGAGATCCAAGTCCCGAGTCTGAGTCAAGATCCAAGTCCCGAGTCCGAGTCAAGATCCAAGTCCCAAGTCCGAGTCGAGATCCAAATCCTGTGTTCCGAGTCAAGATCCAAGTCCCAAGTCCGAGTCGAGATCCAAATCCTGTGTTCCGAGTCAAGATCCAAGTCCCAAGTCCGAGTCGAGATCCAAGTCCCGAGTCTGAGTCAAGATCCAAGTCCCAAGTCCGAGTCGAGATCCAAATCCCGTGTTCCGAGTCGAGATCCAAGTCCTGAGTCCGAGTCGAGATCCAAGTCCCGAGTCTGAGTCGAGATCCAAATCCCGTGTTCCGAGTCGAGATCCAAGTCTTGAGTCTGAGTCGAGATCCAAACCCCAAGTCCGAGTCAAGATCAAGTCCAAGTCAAGTCCAGGTTTTACCGGTTTGTTATCCAGCATTTACATTCATGTTGACATTGTGTCCTCATTCCTGGCCTTCCTAGTAATTCTCAATAAACACAGTTCAGTCTGCAGGTGTGCCCCCCTTTACAAAGGTAGAGCATTCCTATGAAACCTTTCTTAAGCCGAAATGGCGTAAAGCGAAGAACCATTAATTTATGTGGGAAAAATGATCGTAAAAGCGAAAATCCTCTTTGTAATGCGAAAACAGGTTACTAATGTAGGTCTTTTGTAAAAGTGAAGTGGTGTAAAGCGAACATTCGTAAAGTGGGGGACACCTGTATACTATTTCAGTGTCTGTGTCTTGCACTGGGGTCCACCCCCAATGTCCCCTTGTAACAGAAAGAGAATCTTCCTCCCCAGTTTAAGCTTTCTGGAAAAGGCTAGCCGGTTTATTATCCAAGATCTCTCTGTATTTAGCAGCATTCACCTTCCCATCAGTCCTGACCAGATTTCCAGTCTCTGCTACTGAAAAGCATTTCCAATGCATGATGCTATTTTACTGATGCACAGTATTTGATTTATGCCAAATATACTACCTAGTATTGAGGCCAAAAAGTTCCACTTTAATCTCATCTGGCCAAAAGATCTTCTTCCACATCTTTACAACATCTTCTATCTTACACTTTCCAAAGTCTTTCCGGGAAAGTATAAGCTATTCTTTAGTGATACCTCTGGCGCAAGTCTAATCCCATGCATCATCCAGGTAACACCATCCCTACTAGTAACATCATGATATGGGGATCTTTTCAGCAGCAGGGACTGAAAATCTGGTCAGGGTTGATGGGAAATAACTAAAAATACACCAATTTTCCTTCCATTTTGCCTTCTTTCATCTATAATCCCCATTGAAATCTGTGTGCCATCAGATACCATGCTTGGTTTAAATGGGTGCAAGATTCAATCCAGTAAGATGTCAGTGAATGTCAGCAAGGCTGGAGTCTGCTGCTGGAGCACTGGTATTGACAGTACAAACAGACAATTACAGCCTTCCAAATTCATTAGTGAATTCCAGGCTCCTGTGTTTGTCAGTACATCATTGTAATTACTGCCACATCAATTGCTAAATACTGCCAGTTCCATTTAGAACTTCTGGCAATGATCAGCAAGTACCAGTCCTTTGAAGACCTGTCTTATTTTTGAAGCTTCCCGAGGAAGGTCAGAAAATGTTCTACATATCCATCTAGATTATGTTGCTTACATTCAGCTCATACTCATAAATATGGACATTAGATTTTAGCCACTTTGATGATCCCTATAATAAAATCATACAGCACACTGGAAAGGCATTTGGCCCAAGAATGCGTTGGTTCTTTAAAAGAACTATTCATTTGCCTTTTCCCATAGTTCTGCACTTTGTTTTCTTTTCTAAGTTCATATTCAAATTTCCTTTGAAATATATGGTGACTTTTGTGGGCTGCCCCCAGCACATCCTCTCATCCTTTGTCTTCTCCTTCCCAGCTGTCATGCCCTGCCCATCAACTCCCTCTGGTTTCCCACCTCCTTCCCTTTATTCCATGGTCCTCTGTCCTCTCCCATTAGATTCCTTCATCTTCATCCTTTCCCTCTTCCAGCTTCTTCATCATCCCCCTCTCCCACCCACCCACCTTCCCCCTCACCTAGTCTCACCTATCACCTGCCAGCTCATACACCTGCTCCTCCTACAGCCCTTCACTCCCCCCACCTTTCTTACTCTGGCTTTCGCCAGCTTCATTTCCAGTGCTAATGAAGGGTCTCGGCTTGAAGCGTTTACCGTTTATTCCCTTCCATAGCTGCCACCTTATCTGCTGAGTTCCTTCAGCATTTTGTGTGTGTTGGTCAAGCTTTCTGACATCCATAGAATCCAAACAGCCAAAATTGAGAGCTTTCACATGTGCCAAATCCTGGGCCTGGTTGAACAAGAGGGGAGTTTATATAGATGTACGCCTTCTTAAGTAGAATAGGCAAGTTAAATGAAAAGCTTTTCTGTAACACAATGGAATGGGATAAATCTAACTCACAAATGTGATCAGGATTAATGACATAAAGGATTTCTTCCAATATAGGTATAGATCTTCAAGAGCAATGTTGAAAAATGAATCATAAGTAGGTAGTCTCTTTAACAGCTTTCACTGACTTAGAGACTTTGATTAGTTTCAACAAACAGCAACTGAGTACATTTGACCTATTTTCTTCAATAGTCCCAATTCAATATTTATTTTATGGAGTGATTAGAAGATTTGTTATTCTACTGGATGAGTAGTGAGAGCAACTACATGGAGCCAACTGAGAGATGGTTAAATAATTTTTTAAAAATAGAATTCGAACAAAATTGATTTTTTTTTCTGTGGCAGAGAGAAAAACATGGCTAAAGAAAAAGGAAACTATATTGTCCTAGGAGCAGAGCAGAAATTGAAAGATTGCAACTAACAGCAATCAAGATGGGTGAAGTTGTTATAAAAAAGATCAGTGGGATTTGGGTTTGTAACAGATACCATTAGTTAACCTGTCCTCTGAGATAGATATGGAGATAGAGATACCATAAAGGAGGAAGAGAAGAGTTAAATATGGACCATGTAAATTTGAGAGCAGGGTAGGCATTAGTAGCAAGTGCAATAACAACTTTCAGTTCCCTACAGATGCAGACGGCTGCACCCAAACAGTCATGAACATAATGAGAAAGATATTGAAGGGACCCTTTTCTGTCCTGATGAAAGGTCCCAGCCCAAAACATTGATTGTTTTAATTTCCAGATGCTGCTTGACCTGCTGAGTTCCTCCAGAATTTTATATGTATTAATATTTAAGAATGTCTAAATTGGTCTGAAAGAGAGACTCTTCCAATTATCCAATGGAGAGACACTCATGAGATGATGCACCCTTGACTGTATCAGACTCGTCCTTTCCATTTTCTCTGAGATTTACCCTGTAGCCATAGAAGTAAAGAGGATATCAAAAGTTTCTTCAGATACGTAAAGTGTTAAAGTGAGGCGAGTGTGGATGTTGGACTGTTGGAAAATGATGCCGGAGAGGTAGTAATGGGGACAATGAAATGATGGACGAACTGAATAATATTTTGCATCATTCTTCACCATGGAAGGCACCAGCAGTATGGTGGAAGTTCCAGGTGTCAGGGGTCATGAAGTGTGTGAAGTTGCCATAACTAGACAAAAGGAGCTTGGGAAACTGAAAGGTCTAAAGGTAGATAAGTCACCTGGACCAGATGGAGTACACCTCAGAGTTCTGAAATAAGCTGTCTGAAGAGATTGTGGTGGCATTAGTAATGATCTTTCAAGAATCAATAGATTTTGGAATAGTTCCAGAAGGTTGGAAAATCGCAAATGTAATTAGGGAGAGAAGCAGAAGAAAGGAAACTATAGACCAGTTAGCCTGACCTCAGTAGTTGCTAGGATGTTGGAGTCGATTACTAAGGATGAAGTCCCAGGCTACTTGGAGGCACAAGATAGAATAGGCTATAGTCAGCATGGTTTCCTCAAAGGAAAATCTTGCCTGACAAATCTGTTGCAATTCTTTGAAGAAATAGCAAGCAGGAAAGACAAAGGAGAATCGGTTGATGTGTACTTGGATTTTAAGAAGGCTGTTGATAAGGTGTCACACATGAGGCTGCTTAACAAGCTAAAAGCCCACGGTATTACAGGAGGGATTCTAGGAAAGATAAAGAAGTGGCTGATTGGCAGGAGGCAAAGAGTAGTAATGAAGGGAGCCTTTTCTGGCTGGCTGCTGGTGACTAGAGGTGTTCCACAGAGGTCTCTGTTGGGACTGATTCTTTTTACGTTATGCGTTAATGATTTGGATGATGGAATTGATGGCTTGTTGCAAAGTTTACAGGCGATATGAAAGTAGGTGGAGGGACAGGTAGATTGAGGAATTAGAGAGGCTACAGAAGGACTTAGGCAGATGAGGAGAATGGTCAAAGAAATGGCGGATGAAATACAGTGTTGGGAAGTGTATGATCATGCACTTTGGTAGAAAAAATGGAAGGGTTAACTATGTTCTAAATGGAAAGAAAATACAAAAAAAAAACTGAGGTAAAAAGGGATTTGGGAGTCCTTGTGCAGGGTTCTGTAAAGGTTAATTTGCAGGTTGAGTCTGTGGTGAGGAAAGTAAATGCAATGTTAGCATTCACTTCAAGAGGACTAGAATGTAAAGCTAAAGATATAATATTGAGACTTTATAAAGCACTGGTGAGGCCTCATTTGGAGTATTGTGATCAGTTTTCAGCCCCTTATCTTAGAAAGGATGTGCTAAAACTGGAGAGGGTTCAAAGGAATTTCATGAAAATGATTCCAGGATTGAATGGCTTGTCATATGAAGAGTACTTGATGGCTCTGAGCCTGTACTTACTGGAATTCAGAAGAATGAGAGGTCAACCTTATTGAAATCTATTGAAAATGGTGAAGGGCCTTGATAGAGCAGATGTGGAGAAAATGTTTCCTATGTTTGGAGAGTCTAAGACCAGAGGTCACAACCTCAGAATAGAGGGGTGTCCTTTTAGAATGGAGATGAAGAGGAATTGCTTTAGCCAGAGAGTGGTGAATTTGTGGAATTCTTTCTCACAGGCAGCTGTGGAGGCCAAGTCTTATGGATATTTATGGGAGAGGTTGATAGATTCTTGATTGATCAGGGCATGAAGGGATATGGGGAGATGGCAGGAGATTGGGGCTGAGAGGAAAATTGGATCAGCCATGATGAAATGGCAGAGCAAACTCGATGGGTCAAATGGCTTAATTCCACTCCTATACTTTATGGTCTTATGGTCTAAAGAAGTACTTTACATCTTGGAGCTGATCAGCTAATCCAGATTTATTTATGGCATAGTTTTAAAAATACCAGTAGAGTTAACTGGAGGATGGACCTATCAGTATTCAATGGGATTTTTCCAACTCAGCTCCTGATAATTCTGCAAACTGATATTTTAATATATTGTGTAACATTGGATTTTTAAACCCCAGCTTTGCTCCTTTCACTAATTTCTACATCCTGAATTCTTGAGCAATAGACATGACTAAATTATTTTTCTATGTAAAGGTGTGAAATATGAGACCAGGATTATCAACATGTTCTTGTTTTTACAGCTCTGTGTCTCCAAGTGATTCCGTATATTTCTGATGCAACATGCAGTCAGAATAAGAAAAGCAATCACATGCAATACCTTACAATTATGTTACATCATTTCACATGAGTAATTTCATCATCTTACACTATTGCTTCATTTTTAAAACAGGTTAGTCAACTCCCCTCTCACATATATTATACTTTTATACTTAATCAGATAATTGGTTACTTATTTAATGTTTATTCATGGAATTTGAAAGCAATGAAGGCTATAGTATTTATATTAACAACAAATTATTTCAACATAATATAACTACATAACATGCAATTATTATTATAGTTCAATAAAACTGTACTTTCACTTGTCATAAATATATCTGATTACATTTATTTATACCTTTATTTTTAAAAATGTGCATGCAGTTTGACTGTTTTTAAAATCGTTTCTTCCTTTATTTATTCCCTACAGTGCCTTGTAAAAGTATTCAGATCTTTATTATCCAAGATCTCTCTGTATTTAGCAGCATTCACCTTCCCATCAGTCCTGACCAGATTTCCAGTCTCTGCTTCTGAAAAGCACCCCATAGCATGATGCTACTTTGCTGATGCACAGTATTTGATTTATGCCAAATATACTACCTAGTATTGAGACCAGAAATTTCTACTTTAATCTCATCTGAGCAAAAGAAATTCCACATCTTTGTAATATCTTCTATGTGACACTTTCCAAACTTCTTTCAGGAAAGAATAAGCTTTTTTTCAGTGGTATGTGTGGTGTGAATCTAATGCTGTGCATTGTCCAGGTAACACCATCCCTCCTGTAAAGTACAGGTTTCCCCCGCTATCCGAAGGTAGAGTGTTCCTGTGAAACCATTCATAAGCTGAAATGGCATAAAGTGAAGTAGCATTTACCACCAATTTATATGGGAAAATTTTTTGAGCGTTCCCAGACCCAAAAAATAACCTACCAAATCATACCAAATATCCCAAAAAAACAAAAATAACACTAACATGTAGTAAAAGCAGGAATGATATGATAAATACACAGCTATATAAAGTAGAAATAATGTATGTACAGTGTAGTTTCATTTACCAGAATCAGGAAGATTGAGCCAAATCTGATTTGTAGAAAAACATCGGCACGTACATGCATGTGCACACACCTGCCCGTGTAAAGCTTCACGGTCATGGTAGTCTTTCTTGGGGTAAACACAAGTTTAAAGAGGGCGTCTTTTGTCGTAAAAGCGAAAATCCTCTTTCGGTTAGCGACAACAGGCGCAAATGTAAGTCTTTCGTAAAAGCGAAGTTGTGTAAAGCAAACGTTCGGAAAGCGGGGGACACCTGTATAGTAGAGGTAGCATCATGATATGGGGATCCTTTACAGTAGCAAGGACTGAAAATCTGGTCAGGGTTGATGGGAAATAATTAAAAATACACCAATTTTCCTTCCATTTTGCCTTCTTTCATCTATAATCCCCATTGAAATCTGTGTGCCATCAGATACCATGCTTGGTTTAAATGGGTGCAAGATTCAATCCAGTAAGATGTCAGTGAATGTCAGCAAGGCTGGAGTCTGCTGCTGGAGCACTGGTATTGACAGAACAAACAGACAATTACAGCCTTCCAAATTCATTAGTGAATTCCAGGCTCCTGTGTTTGTCAGTACATCATTGTAATTACTGCCACATCAATTGCTAAATACTGCCAGTTCCATTTAGAACTTCTGGCAATGATCAGCAAGTACCAGTGCTTTGAAGACCTTTCTTATTTTTGAAGCTTTCTGAAGAAGGTCAGTGATGCACCATCAATAACTCACGCTGAGACTTAGGAAGTGAGATATCGGCTTTTATTGACTGAAGAACAACACTACATCCTGGGAAAATGAGGGAGAGCAGCAGACCACAGTCGCCTTTATACAGGGGTCTGTGGGAGGAGCCACAGGAGCAGTCAGACAGGTATATCTAGTTCACCACAGTCAGAAAATGTTCTACATATCCATCTAGATTATGTTGCTTACATTCTGCTCATACCCATAAATATGGACATTAGATTTTAGCCCCTTCAGTGATTCCTGTAATAAAATCATACAGCACACTGGAAAGGCTTTTGGTCCAAGATGGCGTTGGTCCTTTAAAAGAACTATTCATTTGCCTTTTCCCATAGTTCTGCATTTTATTTTATTTTCCAAGTTCATATTCAATTTCTTTTGAAAGTTACTATTCAATCTTCACAATCCTTCCAGACAATGCAGTGAGGAATATTTTGATTCTCTACTTAAAAAAGATTCTCTCCAACCTACCTCTGTTTTTTTTTGCTAAATTGCTTAAAATTACAGACTCACTTGTAACTTTACAAAGTAGAATTTAAAAGCTTCTATTATAGTTTTACGAGCAGTTGGCCCTTTTGATCCTTGTGAGTAGGAGACAAAAATATCCTTTTGAAATATTAAGCATGGATGTAGGAAATTAGGGTTTGTTGTTGTGATTTTTTTTCTTGCTACCCTATCCTACTAATCATTTTCCCATGGCTACATGAATACCTTTGTGTACACACCCTTATTTCTTTCACATCGTATCACGTAATCTGAAACCTTAACTCAAGCCACAACAATTCAGATCACATGAGCTACTTTAGGCATTAGTCACTTGGCACAGGAAATAGTGATATAAGCCCAACCCAGAGAATTGAGGACAAATTCAAGACTGGCACTCTAATGCCGTGCCGAGGGAGTGCAGCGCACTCAGAGATGGTAAATCTTGGATGAGGCAATAACCTAAAGTTCTCTGAGCTCTTTCAGAACACAGTTTTCAACAGCAAAGTTAACCCTCGTCCCCCAGTCAAAATCTTTAAAAAGTGTAACTCTTCAGATATAGGGAATCTGAAGGAAGTAGTTTATACTAGAAGTGCACAATAAATCAAAATCTGCTGGGCACTTCCAGCATTTTCTATTTTATTAAAAAAAGATTTTAAAAATGGCAGGATACTTGGTAGTGTGGAGAAGCAGAGGGATCTGGGGGTACATGTCCACAGATCCCTGAAAGTTGCCTCACAGGTAGATAGGGTAGTTAAGAAAGCTTATGGGGTGTTAGCCTTCATAAGTCGAGGGATAGAGTTTAAGAGTCGTGAGGTAATGATGCAGCTCTGTAAAACTGTGGTTAGGCCACACTTGGAGTACTGTGTCCAGTTCTGGTCACCTCACTATAGGAAGGATGTGGAAGCATTGGAAAGGGTACAGAGGAGATTTACCAGGATGCTGCCTGGTTTAGAGAGTATGGATTATGATCAGAGATTAAGGGAGCTAGGGCTTTACTCTTTGGAGAGAAGGAGGATGAGAGGAGACATGATAGAGGTGTACAAGATATTAAGAAGAATAGATAGAGTGGACAGCCAGTGCCTCTTCCCCAGGGCACCACAAGAGGACATGGCTTTAAGGTAAAGGGTAGGAAGTTCAAGGGGGATATTAGAGGAAGGTTTTTCACTCAGAGAGTGGTTGGTGCGTGGAATGCACTGCCTGAGTCAGTGGTGGAGGCAGATACACTAGTGAAATTTAAGAGACTACTAGACAGATATATGGAGGAATTTAAGGTGGGGGGGGGTTATATGGGAGGCAGGGTTTAAGGGTTGGCACAACATTGTGGGCCGAAGGGCCTGTGTTCTATTTCTATGTTCTATTACAAATATCTCTCTCACAACATTTAATCTGTGGAAGAACTGAACTTTCATACCTCACCATCTCAAGATTTGAAGCCTGGTTATCCCCCCCCACCGAGCGCAACAGTTTGGGAGTTATATTTACACATATGTGTACTCATAACACTGTTAACTTTTGATTATTCTTGTTTAAGTTGCTATATTAAGTAGATACTAATAAAGATAATAGTTTTAACATCAAAACCAGACTCCAGGTGTGCTCTATTGCCGCTGGTTCATTTAAATTGTTATGGGTACGTAACAGTAGGGAATAGAGGAAGAAGGGAGGAGGAAGGAAATTTTTATTATCAGAAGGAGAAATGGATATTCATGCCATCAGGTTGGAGGCTGCCCAGACAAAATATAAAGTGTTGCTCCTCCCCCTTGAGGGTGGCTTCATCTTGGCATAAGAGGAGGCCATGAACTAACATGTCAGAACATGAATGGGAATCAGAATTAAAATCCTTGGCCACCAGGAAGTTCCACTTCTGGCGGAATGGAGCAGAGGTGCTCGACCAGGCAGTCCCCCAATTTATGACGGGTCTCACTGATATAGAGGAGCACTGGACACAATAGACAACCCCAGAAGATTCACAGGTTTAGTGTTGCCTCACCTGGAAGGAGTGTTTGGGGCCCCAAATAGTGGTGAGGGAAGAGGTGTATGGGCAGTTGTACAACTTTGGCTGCTTGCAGAGATAAATGCCAGGAGGGAAATTACAGGGCAGAGAGAAATGGATGAGGGAATCATGGAGGGAAGTGGAAAGTGGAAGGGGGAGAGGTAAAGATGTATTTGGTGATAGGATGTTACAAACTGTAACAATTTAGAAATGAACCAGGAGCAATAGAGGCACACTTGGAGTCTGGTTTTGATGTTAACACCATTATCTTTATTAGTATCTACTTATAATATTGCAACTTAACCAAGATAAACAAAAGTTAACAGTGTTACATGTATGTGTGTGGAAATATAACTCCCAATCTACTGAGCTTGGGGAACAAGGCTTAGAGTCTTGAGATGATAAAGTATGAAAGTTCAGTTCATCCACAGAATAAATGATGGGAGAGAGATATTTGTAATCCAAGGTAAAACATAGAGAAAAGGCAATTACATTGAATTCCACACGTTCCACGATGGTAATTAATAAATATCAGTCGTCGAAGATCCTCCGTCAAACCGTTCCAAATCCATACGAATTCCCACCAGAGTGATCTGTCACAGGGATGCTGTCTTCAAGGGGTAACCATATAACATACCCAGGCAAGGGTTAACTTCGAGTTTTCCCACAGGACATTCCTAAATCCACTCCAATGGATTACACGAAGTGACAGCCACACGTTCAATGTGCACTGGATCGATAGTCAACCTACCCTTGTGGGTATAGCAGAGTTCCAAATTCCCAGCTTCGATAGCTAGAACTGCAACCTTTTCCAGGTTCGCTCCTCTCTCTCTTCTTCTGACTTCTGACTGTGACTGTCTGTGTCCTTATTTTAAAGGTAAACAACCCGCGAGTCAGTCAGTGAACAAGATCATAGTCCTGCCTCACTGAAGAGCACTTTTAAAGTGACAGTCCACAGTAAACGAAACCTGCGGGTTTGTAACAGATCCCTTTGGAGATGGCAGAAATTGCAGGGAATGATGTGTTGGATGTGATGGTTGTTAGGGTGATAGGTAGGGACAAGAGGAGCTCTATCTCTTTGAAAGCGGTGGGTTGATTGGGTGAGCGCGGATGTTGGAGAAATGGAGGAGATTCAGGTGAGGGCGACAGGTGAAGGAGGGAAACTCCTGTTCCTTGAAGAAGGAGCACATCTCTGATGTCTTGGAATGGAAAGTCATGTCCTGCAAACAGATGTGGCAAAGGTGAAGCATCTGAGAAAAGGGAATACACACAAAATGCTGGAGGAACTCAGCAGGCCAGGGAGCATCTATGGGAAAAGAGTAAACAGCTGACGTTTCAGACCAAGGCTCTTCATCGGGACTGGAAAAACGAGATGAGAAGCCAGAGTAAGAAGATGGGGGAGAAAAACTAGGTGACAGGTGAAACTGCAAGAGGGGGAAGGGTGAAGGAAGGAGCTGGGAAGTCGATTTGTGAGAAAGCTAAAGGGCTGGAGAAGGGGGAATCTGATAGGAGAGGACAGAAGGCTGTGGAAAAAAAGGGAATAGCTCCAGAGGGAGGTGATGGGCAGGTAAGGAGATAAGGTGAGAGAGGGAAATGGGAATGGGGAGTGGTGAAGGAGAGAAGGGGTGTAATTACCAGAAGTTCAAGAAGCTGATGTTCATGCCATCATGTTGGAGGCTACCCAGATGGAATATAAGATCTTGTTCCCCCAACCTGAGTGCGGTCTCATCGTGGCAGTACAGGAGGCCATGGATTGACATGTTGAAATGGGAAAGGGAAGTAGAGTTGAAATGGGTGGCCACTGGGAGATCCCACTTTCTGGTGGATGGAGCATAGGTGCCCTGTGAACTGGTTCCCCATTCTATGTCAGGTCTCACTGATACACAGGAGGCCACACTGGGAGCACTGGATGCAGTAGATGACCCCCAACAGGTAAAGGGTCAACTTACCTGGAAACAACACACACAAAATGCTGGTGGAACACAACAGGCCGGGCAGCATCTATAGGGAGAAGCAATGTCGATGTTTCAGGCTGAGACCCTTCCTGATGAAACGTCGACAGTGCTTCTCCCTATGGATGCTGCCTGGCCTGCTACGTTCCACCAGCATTTTGTGTGTGTTGCTTGAATTTCCAGCATCTGCAGATTTCCTCGTGTTGACTCACCTGGAAGGCCTGTTTGGGGCCCTGAATGAGGAGAGGTAGGGACAGATGCTTGCAAAGCTAAGTACTAGAGGTGAAATCAGTCGGGAGGGATGAACAAGCAAGGGAGTTGCATAGGGAGTGATCCCTGTGGAAAGTGGAATGGAGGGGGAGGGAAAGATGTGCTTGGTGGTGGGAACCCATTGGAGATGGTGGAAGTTATGGAGAATTTTGTGTTGAATGCAGAGACTGGTGGTGTGGTAGGTGAGGACAAGAGGAACCCTATCCCTAGTGGGATGGTGGAAGGATGGGGTGAGGGCAGACGTGGATGAAATGGAAGAGATGCAGTTGAGGACAGCATTGATGGTGGAGGAAGGAAAGCTCCTTTCTTTGAAGAAGGTGGAATCTCATTAGTTCAGGAATGAGAAGTTTCTCTTGATCGAGAAAAGGAAATAGCATTTTTACAGGAGACAGCATGGAAAGCATTGCTTGTCTTTTATTAAATAGCACTTTCTTTTGTCCTGGCTTATCGATGCAAAAAGAAAATCCCCACCACTGTTGTTAGTTTTTCATGGTAGTTGTTTCTAGTTTCCACATCCTTAAATAGGATAACATTTTCAGTCTTTTAGATCTTCCCCATTTTGGGAGAATTTAGGAGCATAACCAGAGCCTCAAACTTGTGCAGTCTAATTTTCTCAGTGATTTTATGTATCCTATCTGGAAGGAGTGACTTTCTACTTTGGGGACTGACAAACAGTCAAGGCATTTTCCTATCTATGTTCATCTGTCCTGCTATTCCTATTGACATTTTACTATTACATCAAAAGCACCCCCTTTCCAGCAGAGACAAAAGCTGCAACTCTCTGGGAAACCTAGATTCAAGATTCAACATTCAAGACTGTTTATTGTTGTTCTTCAGTACATGTTGCAATGAGCGACTGAGGAAGTGAACCCAAGTGCAGGACACAGGCACGGAGACTGAGTTTGGATGCTTACACGGGCGTAAACACCGAACAGCAAACAGGAGGGATCTTGACACGGAGCCTTGACTCAAAGAAACGGAATCTCATAGGTAAACCTTGAAGCTGGAGCTAGGCTAAGAACAAATGGTTCTAAGCTGTCAGGAAACGTAGTTATCTCACGGGGAAAAAAAACAATGAACTGGCGACTAGTAGTTGTGATGCTGGGGTTCTTATACTGCAGTTCTTGATGGAAACCAGGTGTGCTGTCATCAAAGTGAATTAGAAGCAATTGGGAAATTAACAATCGGAACCGTGGCACAATCAAAGGAAATAGAAGCAAGATAGGAAATTAACAATCGGGACCAAGACAGTCCCCCCACCGCTCAACAGGAGCCTCCAAACGACCCACCAGGCTTGTCCGGATGGTCCTGATGGAAATCACAGATGCGGGAAAGGTCCGAGATGAAGAAACGGGGGATCCAGGAACATTCCACCTGTCACGGTCCCTTCCGGCAATCCCCCACCTGGCTAGTTCCCTCAGGAATTGGGCCTCAATCAACTCGTTTAGTTTCCAATCATTCCCAGGTTCCACTAACTACACACACCAGCTTTCCATCAGCAAATGCAGTACAAAAACCCTGCGATCACAAGGAGCTGCCAGTTTGTTGGTCGACTCCAGTGTGAGTAACCTCAATTCATGGTTCTTAGGACTGTCAGTTCTAAGTCTAGCATCGCTCCTGGATACCGATTCCACGCTCTCTACGTCAATAATGCCTCCCGACTCTGTCTCCGCGCCCGTGTTCTGCACTTGGGTGCGTCCACTGCCACACTTGAGTAACAGAACAAATTGGCCATAATGAACCCAGCAGACATGGATCCTGTACAACAGGCCCTCGCCAGTCAGGGCTACCTACTGGGCGCCCATGACCAACTACTTAGGGAGATCACGGAAAGCCTTCAGACGCTGTCCACGAATGTACGGAAGGTCAGTGAGCAGGTGGACCGAGTTTCTGCTTCCCTTTCTCCGTCCCCTCCAAGAATCCCGACTACCCAAACTGCACTGCTCGGAATGGCGTCACCCCTGGGATCAGCAGCACAGTCCCCTTGAGAGCCACACGTTCCCGAGCTCGAACCCTACGCAGGGAACCTAGGGAGGTGCCGAGCCTTCCTGTTACAATGCTCTCTGGTCTTTGAACTACAGCCACGTACCTACACTTAAGATAAATCCAATCTAAGGTAGGTGGCATTGTGGATAATGAAGTGGGTTTTCAGCGCTTGCAGAGAGATTTAGGCCAGTTAGAAGAGTGGGCTGAACGATGGAAGATGGAGTTTAATGCTGATAAATGTGAGGTGTTACAATTTGGTAGGAATAATCCAAATAGGACATACATGGTAAATGGTAGGGCATTGAAGAATGCAGTAGAATAGAGTGATCTAAGAATAATGACGCATAGTTCCCTGAAGGTGGAAACTCATTTGGATTGGGTGGTGAAGAAAGCTTTTGGTATGCTGGCCTTTATAAATCAGAGCATTGAGTATAGGAGTTGGGATGTAATGTTAAAATTGTACAAGGCATTGGTAAGGCCGAATTTGGAGTATTGCGTACAGTTCTGGTCACCGAATTATAGGAAAGATATCAACAAAATAGAGAGCGTACAGAGAAGATTTACCAGAATGTTACCTGGGTTTCAGCACCTAAGTTACAGGGAAAGGCTGAACAAGTTAGGTCTTTATTCTTTGGAGCATAGAAGGTTGAGGGGGGACTTGATAGAGGTATTTAAAATAATGAGGGGGATAGATCGAGTTGACGTGGATAGGCTTTTTCCATTGAGAGTAGGGGAGATTCAAACAAGAGGACATGATTTGAGAGTTAGGAGGCAAAAGTTTAAGGGTAGCATGATGGGGAATTTCTTTACTCAGAGAGTGGTAGCTGTGTGGAATGAGCTTCCAGTAGAAGTGGTAGAGGCAGATTTGGTATTGTCATTTAAAGTAAAATTGGGTAGGTATATGGATAGGAAAGGAATGGAGGGTTATGGGCTGAGTGCAGGCCACTGGGACTAGGTAAGTGTAAGCGTTGGCATGGACTAGAAGGGCCAAGATGGCCTGTTTCTGTGCTGTAATTGTTATATGGTTATAAGACTGCCTACATCATGGGGCTGTTATGAGGGGATGCCTTGGCTTGGGCAACAGCGATATGGGATAACTGACCGGAGGTTTGTTCCTCCTTCCCCTCCTTTGTTGCTGAAATGAGGAAGGTCTTCGAACAACCCATTCACGGTAAGGATGCTGCCAAAGGCTTGCTGACTCTTTGTCAGGGCTCATGAAGTGTAGCAAGGTATTCCATTGAGTTCCGAACCTTAGCCGCAGACTCAGGGTGGAATGATGAGGCCCTGCGGGAGGTGTTTCGACAGGGCCTCTCGGACAAGATAAAGGATGAACTGGCAGTGAGGGACGGCATGGACTGTCTGGACTCTCTGATCTCGCTAGCCACTAGATTAGATGATCGACTTCAAGAGCGTCTGTGAGAAAAGACCAGTCGCCCCGCTCCTTGGGGAAGCCCACGGTCCACCTTATCAGTCCCAGCCAGCCTCCCTTCCCCAGCTGCTCCAAGTGTAGCTCCTGCTCCGACCGTCCCCACCATCCTGGGGGAGAAACCGATGCAGCTAGGACGGAACCGGCCCTCCGTGGCCGAACAACTTCGGAGGTGGAGAGCTGGGTATTGTTTCTATTGTGGCCAGCCAGGACATTTCCTGGATACCTGCCCTCAGCGGCCGAAAGGGAGGGCCCCAGTGAAAAAGGGGGTCATGGTGAGTCAGATGATACTCCCTTCAGTCCCCCAGATGCAGCTGCAGATCCCAGCTACTGTGAATTACCAATGACAGTCTCTGTCCCAATCCGCTCTGGTGGATTCCGGTGCCGAGGGCAACCTGCTGGATGAAGTCATAGCCTCCCAGGCTGGAATACCTCGCGAGCCGCTAACTACCCCCCTAGAGGCCTGGGCCCTGGATGGAAAACTGCTGGCTCGGGTGACCCACTGTACGCCACCCCTGGCCTTGATCCTATCCAGCAACCATTGGGGGGAGGCACAATTCAGTCTCATTCGTTCACCTCAGGCCCCGGTAGTTCTAGGGTATCCATGGCTGACCCAACACAATCCCCACATCGACTGGTCTACCGGGAGGATAGCCAAATGGAGCCTGTCTTGCCACGCCAACTGTCTGCAGTCAGCCCCATCTCCCAGGGAAGCTACCGTGACCCCGCCTGTCCCGGAACCCCTCGATTTGTCCCAAGTCCCCACTGGATACCATGACCTAGGACCAGTATTCAGTAAACAATGGGCCCTTTCCCTGCCTCCCCACTGCCCATATGATTGTGCCATCGACCTTCTCCCCGGGGCTTCACTACCCACCAGTCGCCTTTTTAACCTATCCCGACTGGAGAGAGAGGCCATGGAGAAGTACAACAGTGAGTTCCTCCCAGCAGGCGTTATCAGACCTTCATCTACCCTGGTAGGCGCCGGTTTCTCCTTTGTAGAAAAGTAGGACAGGTCGCTTCATCCCTATATTGATTACAGAGACCTAAACAGTATAACAGTTAAGAATAAGTACCCTCTACCGCTCATTAGTTTGGCTTTTGAACCACTGCATGAAGCCACCATTCTCTCAAAGCTGGACGTTCGTAACGCCTACCATCTAGTCAGGGTGAGGGAGGGGGACGAGTGGAAGACGGCCTTTATTACACCTCTGGGCCACTTCGAACATTTGGTCATGCCGTTTGGCCTCACCAATGCTCCCGCTGATTTTCAAGCCCTCATTAATGACGTACTGAGGGACTTTATTAATTGGTTCACATCTGTTTACCTTGATGATATCCTGTTATTTTCTAGCACCCCCCCCCCCCCCCACCAAGAACACGTTCACCATGTCCGTCAAGTCCTCCAGGGACTGTGGGAAAACCAATTATTTGTGAAGGTGGAGAAATGTGAGTTCCACGTTCCTTCAGTCAGCTTCCTGGGTTATATCATCGAGAGCGGGCAGGTGAGAGCAGAGCCCGAGAAGATCCAGGCAGTGGAAGAATGGCCTAGGCCCATGACCCGCAAACAACTTCAACAATTCCTGGGGTTTTCAAACTTCTACCGCCGATTTATCAGAGACTATAGTCGAGTGGCGGCCCCGCTTACCCAGCCTACCTTGCCTACTACCCCCTTCTGTTGGGACTCCGAAGCTGACACAGCGTTCACCGACCTTTTGGTTTCACCACCGTTCCCATCCTGGTCCATCCAGACCCAGCCTGTCGATTCATGTCGAGGTGGATGCCTCTGACTCCGGGATAGCAGTAGTCCTGTCCCAACGATTGTTCGGATGAAAAACTTCACCCCTGCGCCTTCTATTGTCATCGACTGTCCCCCGCCGAGCGGAATTATGATGTTGGGAATCGGGAACTCCTGGCGGTCAAACTAGTGTTGGAAGAATGGAGGCACTGGCTGGAGAGGGCAGAAGAACGTTTTCTGGTATGGACTGATCATAAAAACCTGGGGTATATTCAGACCGCCAAATGTTTGAACTCCCGCCAGGCCCGTTGGGCATTATTTTCTGGACGGTTCACGTTTTCCCTCACGTACCGTCCAGGGTCCAGGAACGGGAAGCCGGACGCTCTCTCCCGCCAATACGACTCCAAGGAGGATATTTCCAGCCCAGGGACTACCCTCCCACCATCCTGCGTGGTTGCCACCCTCACTTGGGAGATTGAGTCCAAAGTAAAAGAAGCCCAACGGGATGACCCCGACCCCGGCAATGGACCCGGTGATCGCCTCTATGTGCCCGTTTCCGTCAGGCCTCAGGTTGTCCAATGGGGGCACACGTCTCAGTTTGCCTGCCATCCCGGGAGTGATCGGACCCCAGTGCTCCTGAGAAGCCACTTCTGGTGGTCGTCCATGGAGGGGGATACCCGTTCCTATGTCTCGGCATGTTCCATCTGTGCCCGAGGAAAAGCCTCTCATCGGCCACCTGCGGGTTTACTTCATCCTCTACTGTCCCTGGTCGTCCCTGGTTGCACATCACCCTAGACTTCATCACCGGTCTACCCCCTTCACATGGGAACACCACCGTACTTACCGTGGTAGTCTGGTTCTCCAAGGCGGTGCACTTCGTAGCCTTCTCTAAACTCCCTTCCTCTCAAGAAACCGCAGATATTTTCGTCCGCCACATCTTCCGCCTCCACGGAATCCCCGCAGACATTGTCTCCGATTGAGGTTCCCAGTTCTTCTCACAGGTATAGAAGGCCTTCTGTCAAACCTTAGGTGCATCGGTCAGCCTGTCATCCGGCTTCCACCCCCAGATGAACGTGCAGACGGAACGGGTCAACCAAGACTTGGAGGCGACGCTACGTTGTGTAACAGCAAATAGCCCATCGACCTGGAGCGACCACCACCCGTGGGTTGAGTACGCCCTCAACTCTCTGGTGAGCTCTGCCACTGGAAGGTCTCCATTTGAGTTTTCTCTGCTGTTCAATCCGCTGTTCCCCGCGCAGGAAGAGGAGATTGCAGTACTGTCGGTTCAGGACCATATCGATCAGTGCATTAAAGTTTGGGAGGAGACACGCATGGCCCTACTCAGATCAGCAAAACGCAATAAGAAGACGGCTGACTGACACTGGATTCCAGCACCTCAGTACCAACTGGGGCAGATGGAGTGGCTTTCACCCAAGGACATCCCGCTCAAGAACGAGCATAGGAAACTCACCCTTTGCTTCCTGAGACCATTCAAGGTTGAAAGTGTTATCAATCCCTCAGTGGTCCACCTGAAACTGCCAAGATCTATGCGCATCCACCCAACTTTTCATGTATCCCAGTTAAAGCCAGTTTCCGTCAGCCCCTTGTGTCCCCCAGCTGAGACTCCCCCACCTGCCCGTATCATCAACAACCATCCGGTATACACTGTCCAAAGACTACTGGATGTGTGCTGTAGGGGCAGGGGTCTCCAATACCTGGTAGATTGGGAAGGGTACGGTCTAGAAGAGCGTTCCTGGGTACCCTGCTCCTTCATCCTGGACCCTTCCCTCATCCAGGATTTTCATCGGAACAGTCCAGACAGGCCTGGAGGATCACCTGGAGGCTCCCGTTGAGGGAGGGGTACCGTCATGGTCCCTTCTGGCAATCCCCCACCTGGCTATTTACCTCAGGAATTGGGCCTCAATCCCCTCGTTTAGTTTCCAATCATTTCCAGATTCCACTAACTACACACATCTGCTTTCCAATCAATAGCTGCAGGTTAAAGACACTGTGATCACAACAAGGAACTGCCAGTTTGCTGGTCGACCAGTGTGAGTAACCTCGTTTCATGGTTCTTGGGACTGCCAGTTCTAAGTCTAGCATTGCTCCTGGATACCGATTCCACACTCACTACGTCAATAATGTCTCCCAACTCTGTCTCTGCGCCTGTGTTCTACACTTGGGTTTGTCCACCGCCACGCTCGTGTAACACCTCCAAGCCGTATCCTTCCCAATCGTCCGGGTATTGGAGGCCCCTGCCTCAGCGGCACACATCCAGTAATTGCTGGACGGTGTACGCTGGGTGGTCGTCACTGATCCGGGCGGGCGGAGGGGGTTTGGCAGGAGGACACAAAGGGGCTGACAGATACTGGTTTCATTTGGCAGATGTGGCATGTAGGATGAACGTGCATAGATTTGGGCAGATTGGGTCCGAACGCCGAGGGATAATAATACACTCAATCTCAAATGGTCCCAGGAAGTGAGTTTGTTGGGCTCAATCTTGAGGGGGATGTCTTTAGAAGAGAGCCAAACCTTCTGCCCAGGCTGATAATCAGGTGCAGGAATCCAATGGCGATTGGCAATCCTCCGGTTGCGGTCAGCTGAGCGGAGCAGGGCCGCACCTGTGGCTTTCCAGATCCTGCGGCACTGGCAGAGATGGGCCTGAACAGAGGGCACAGCAATGTCATCTTCATGATCGGAGAACAGAGGGGATTGGTAACTGAGGGAGCATTCAAAAGGAGGCATTCCGGTGGCGGTGCTGACCAGGGATTTGTGGGCGTACTCTACCCAAGCGAGATGGGTTGTTGGCGGTTTTGCGCCAAATCCTGGTTAGTCCATTCTCTTTGACCGTTTGTCTGCGGATGGAAGCCGATGACAGACTTACTGAGGCTCCAAGGTCTTGACAAAAAGATCTCCAGACATGAGAGACGAATTGGGGACCCCAGTCAGAAATAATGTCAGAGGGAATCCCATGAAAGCGGAAGATGTGATGGACGAGAAGGTTGGCTGTTTCACGGGCTGTAGGGAGTTTTGGAAGGGCGACAAAGTGCACGGCTTTGGAGAAGCGGTCCGCCACAGTGAGTACGGCAGTGTTCCCATGTGAAGGGAGTAGTCCTGTAACGAAATCCAGCGCAATATGAGACCAAGGGCGGCCAGGAACAGGTAGGGGACGAAGCAATCTAGCAGGTGGTCGGTGGGAGGCTTTTCCACAGGCACCAACAGAACAGGCAGTGACAAAGGAATGGGTGTCAGTGTCCATGGAGGGCCACCAGAAATGCCTCTTCAGAAAGGACAGAGTCTGATCGATTCCAGGATGGCAGGCGAAATGAGAGGTGTGCTGCCACTGGAGAACATGAGATCGAACAGAATCGGGCACAAAGAGGTGATTGGAAGGTCTGTTGCCAGGTTCAGGTTGAGTCTGTTGGGCCTCTTTGTCTATGGCCTCGATCTCCAGGTGAGGGCAGCCACTACACAGAATGGCGGAAGGATGGTCTCGGGGTTGGGAAGACCCTTCTCGGAAAAGTATTGACTGGGGAGAGCATTGGGCTTCCCGTTCTTGGACCCCGGACGATAGGTGAGTGTAAATCTGAACCGACCAAAAAATAATGCCCAACGGGCTGCTTGGCGGAAATTCAGGCGTTTGGCGGTTTGGAAATATGCAAGGTTCTCGTGATCGGTCCAGACGATAAACAGATGTTCTGCTCCCTCCAGCCAGTGCCTCCACTCCTCCAAAGCAATTTTGACAGCCAGTAACTCTTGGTTCCCTACGTCATAATTTCGTTTGGCAGGGGACAACCAGCGAGAAAAGAACCGTTGTCCTCCACAATGATTTGACAAGAGGGGTCTGGTTGAACCAGGATGGGAGCGGAAGTGAAATGCCTCTTCAGCTTTGAGAAGGCAGCGTCCACTTCGGGGTCCCAGTGAAAAGGGGTCTTGGGAGAGGTGAGTCGAGTAAGGGGCTGTAATCCCTGATGAAACAGCGATAAATGTTTGTGAACCACAGAAATTGCTGGATTTGCTTGAGTGCCGTGGGTGTTGGCCACTCTGCCACTGCCCGGATCTTTTCGGGATCTGCTCTGACTTGCCCGCGCTCGATGATGTATCCTAAGAAGCTGACTGAAACTTGCACTTATCAGTTTTCACAAATAGTTTGTTCTCCCAAAGCCTCTGCAGAACCTGACGGACATGGTGGGGGTGTTGCTGAAGACTGCTGGAGAAGATTAAAATGTCATCTGAATAAACAAACAGGAAGCGGTTAATAAAATCTCTAAGGACGTCGTTTATCAGGGCTTGAAAAACGGCGGGGGCATTGGTGAGGCCGAGTGGCATGACCAGCTACTTAAAGTGACCAACAGGGGTGTTGAACGCTGTTTTCCACTCATCTCCCTCCCTTATCCTGACCAGATGATAAGCACTTCGTAGGTCCAACTTGGAGAAGAAGGTGGCTCTGTGAAGTGGTTTGAAAGCAGAGTCCAGAGGGGGTAGTGGATATTTATTCTTTATGGTTATGCTACTTAAGCCCTGGTAGTCAATGCAGGGGCGCATTGAACCATGTTTCTTCCCCACGCAGAAGAAACCTGCGCCAACAGGGGAGGATGAGGGTCGGACAATGCCCGCTGCGAGAGATTAATTTAAGTAAGCTTCCATTGCTTCCCTTTCTGGCCAGGACAAGTTATACAGCCGATTAGTGGGTAGAGGGGCCCCAGGGAGAAGGTCAATTGCGCAATCGTAAGGGCGGTGTGAAGGCAGGGAAAGAACCCGTTATTTGCTGAACACTTCTCCCAGATCATGATACTCTGCTGGAACCTTGGACAAGTCGGGGGTTTCAGCGGCAGACGAAGTTGCGGTGACTTTCACAGGGGAAAGGGCCGATTGTAGGCAAATGGAGTGACAGAACGGACTCCAACTGGCTATCTTCCCAGTGGACCAATCAATGTGGGGATTGTGGCGGCTTAATTAGGGGTACCCAAGAATGATAAGAGTTTGAGGGGAGGAAATTAGGCTAAATCGTACCTGTTCCCAATGGTTCCCAGGGAGAATAAGAGACGGGTGGTGTGCAGTGAGTGACTGGGGCCAGAAGTCTACCGTCCAGTGCCCAGGCTTCTAGAGGGGTGCTCAACAGCTCCCAAGGAATTCCGGTCCGGGAAGCTTTATCTTCATCCAGAAGGTTTACCTCAGCACCAGAGTCCACGAGACAGGGATTGTTTGTTGTAACATAAAGTAGCCAGGATCTGCATCTGGGTTCTGGGAATGGAAGGGAATGTTGTCTGGCTCACCAGGATACCCCTTTCTACTGGTGAGCATTCCTCATTTGGCCGAGGGGGACAGGCAGCATGGAAGTGGCCAGACTGGCTGCAATATTGACACTCATGTCTGTCTCCGGAGTCGCTCAGCGGGAGAGAGGCAGTTCCGTCCCAGCTGCATGGGTTCCTCTCCCGGGGCGGTGGAAATGGCCGGGCTGGGAGCTGTTCTTCGTGCAGGGGGAGGACAGAGAGAGACTTGTTCTTGCAGGAGGCGGAAACGAGTGGCCAATGGTGATGGACGACCAGATCTTTCCCTGTGGCGTTCTCGGAGACGATTGTCCAACCTAGTGGCTAGGGAGATTCAGGAATCTAGGCCGTTGGTGTCATCTCTTGCCGCCAACTCGTCTTTCACCGTCGCTGAGACCATCCTTAAATATCTCTTGGAGTGCCTCGTCATTCCACCCTGAGTCAGCTGCTAACGCCTGGAACTCAACGGAATACTCGGCAGCCCTGTGGGAGCCCTGACAGAGAGCGAGTAGACGCTAAGCGGTATCTTTGCCACGGACGGGATGGTCAAAGGTCTTTCTCATTTCTGTGGCAAAGGTGGGGAATGAAGAGCAGATATCCGGCTGATTATCGCAAACAGCTGTAGCCCACACTAAGGATTTCCCCGCAACAACCCCATGATATAAGCCACCTTAGATTTGCCCGTGGCGTACGTGGATGACTGCTGATCGAACAGCAAGGAGCATTGCAGCAGGAAGGCCCGCCACTTCCCCAAATCCCCAGCGTAGGGTTCTGGTTCAGGTATGTGCGGCGCTCTTGGTGGGGTTTTTGCTGACACGTAGGGGGGTTGCCACTACAGACTGTTCGGACTGGTCTGACAGAGCTCTAGGAGTGGATGGGGTAAGATTAGTGGATACACGGTCCACCTGGTCACTGATCTTCGTTATGTTAGCGGACAGGGAACGGAGGATCTCCATGACGTCCTGGAGAAGTTGATCGTGCAGACCCAGTAGGGAGCCCTGGCTGGCAAGGGTTTGTTGCAGGGTCTTCATGTCTACTGGGTCCATTGTTGGCCAGTTTGTTCTGTTGCAATGAGCGACTGAGAAAGTGAACCCAAGTGCAGGACACAGGCACGAAGATTGAGTTTGGATGCTTACACAGGTGTAAACGCCCAACAGCAAACAGGAGGGATTTTGACATGGAGCCCTGATATGGAATCTTGACTCAGAGACTTGACACAGAGCCTTGCCTCAGAGAAATGGAGTCTCATAGGTAAACCTTGAAACTGGAGCTAGGATTAGAACAAATGGTTCTAAGTGGTTGGGAAATGTAGTTAACTCACAGGAGAAAAAACAATGAACTGGCGACTAGTAGTTGTGATGCTGGGGTTCTTATACTGCAGTTCTTGATGGAAACCAGGTGTGCTGTCATCAAAGCGATTTAGAAGCAATTGGGAAATTAACGATTGGAACCTGGCACAATCAAAGGAAATAGGAGCAAGATAGAGAATTAATGATCGGGATCATGACAGGACATGAGTGTAAAGGAGAATGAAATGATTATTACACTGGATCTGATATAGAATCCAATAAGAACCATGTTCAGAATCAGGTTTATTATCACCAGCATGTGTCATGAAATTTGTTAACTTAGCAGCAGCAGTTCAATGCAATACATAATACAGAAGAAAAATAAATAAACAAACAAATAAATAAATTGCAGTATATGTATATTGAATAGATTAAAATTATGCAAAAACTTAAATAATATATATTAAAAAAGTGAGGTAATGTTCATGGGTTCAATGTCCATTTAGTAATAGGATGGCAGAGGGGAAGAAGTTGTTCCTGAATCACCGAGTGTGTGTCCCCAGGCTTCTGTTCCTCCTACCTGATGGTAACAGTGAAAAAAGGGAATGCCCTGGGTGCTGGAGGTCCTTAATAATGGACGCTGCCTTTCTGAGTCACTACTCCTTGAAGATGTCCTGGGTACTTTGTAGGCTCATACCCAGGATGGAACCAACTAAATTTATGACCCTCTGCAGCGTCTTTTGGTCCTGGGCAGTAGCCCTCCCCATACCAGACACTAATGCAGCCTGTTAGAATGCTCTCCACAGTACATCCATAGAGGTTTTTGAGTGTTTTTGTTGACATACCAAATCTCTCCAAATTCCTAATGAAGTATAGTCACTGTCTTGCCTTCTGTTTTGCTGCATCAATGTGTTAGGACCAGGTTAGGTTCCCAGAAATCTTGACACCCATAAACTTGAAATTGCTCACTCTCTCCACTTCTGATCCCTCTATGGGGATTGGTATGTGTTCCTTCATCTTACCGTTCCTGAAGTTCACAATTAGCTCTGTTGTCTTACTGACGTTGAATGCAAGGTTGTTGCTGCAACACCACTTGATTAGTTGGCATATCTCGCTCCTGTACGCCCTCTTGTCTCCATCTGAGACTCTACAAACAATGGTTGTATCATCAGCAAATTTATAGATGGTATTTGAGCATAAAGAACATTATAAAAACAATAATTACAATATAAATATAAAAACAATCCTATAAAACACAATGTACTAGTAACCATTACATACATAGACTAATTGTACGTACATAAAATAACACTAGATGATGTGTATGTAATGGCGGGGTGGGTTAATGGGTGGAGGTGTTGGTTTGTCTGATGGCTTGGGGCAAGTGACTGCTTTTGAATCTAGTGGTCGTGGTGTGGATGCTGTGTAGCCTCTTCCCTGATGGGAATGGAAGTGAAACTCATGAATTAAACAGAAGCCCCTTCATCCACTGGGACTTCAACAGTCACCACTCAGCACCATTGAAGTTGTGTAAGTCCTCTTGGACCAGTTTAGAAATATGGACCTCAGCAATGATGAATCTAAACCGGGTTGACAAAAAGTCAGAAGAATATCCACAAAGGGTACAGATGTAGAAGATACTTGGATTATGCATTAAATTAATAGTCAACTATAATTGGTGTCAGCAAGATCCATATGAGAGATAAATATAGAAAATTTAAGAAAACCTGTTAACCATCAAAACATATGCACAACAGGGAAATATGAAGGGAGAATTACAGTGAAGTCTGGTGCATTGGGCACTTTCTACCTCAGTTATGTATATATAACTTTATGGTTTTGCTCTACAATCCCCATCACTGATAAGAAAAAAAATGCATAGTTGTCACTTAACACCTCAATTTCATTCTAATGTTTAATTATTCTTTCTTTTCCTTTCAATGGATTGTTACTATAAACAAATTTGAGTTTGCTCTTCTGGGAACTATTCTCATATTCTGTTCATCTGTAGCTCTTCTCTTAACTATGTTTTGGTTTGATTCACACTGCTTTAAGAAGACTGCAATTGTCATAAACCTTATTTAGCTATTTTATTTTAACCTCTATGACTGTTATCATTCAAGGGGTGCTAACTCTGGATTTTCATCCTTCCTACCTCTCAGGAATGTGTCATCTATCTTCAGCCATCACACAATTTTTACCCACCTCCAATTATCTACTTTAATTTTAGTTTGTAACATTTCTATTTTCTTAACTACTTTAAGATATTTTAAAAGACAGTGATGAACTTAGAACAGCTTTTCATGAGTTCATCATGATTCTGAGTATATTAAGTGATGAGAGAACACCAAGTTTTGGAAGGTGCAAGAGAAAATATTTTGACTTTGAGGCTGAAACACTGAGCGAAAGAAGTATTGGAATTGAATGAGAGAGAAAGTGAGGGATGAAGAAACCGGTAGGAGAGAGGGAAGGAGAATTAAGGAGTTTGGATCAATAAAAAGGGGAGGGAAAAGAAAGAGTTGATCAGAGAATTGGAGACTCTCATGATGAGAAAGCATAAACTGATTCAGTGGCTAGATAGAGGTTAGAGATTCAAATCCATCCCCAGCTTTCAACTGAGGAATTGCGTTCGGGTGTCTCCTGTCTCCATGCCTGGGAGAGGTCTGTCTGATCACTGCTGCACGTCCCCACTCTTTTTATGCTACATTGCATTTGGTAACCTGTATCATGATAAGGCACATTATTGCAGGCTACATAAGATAAATGTTTTCTTCCCCTTTATTTTGTGCCACAAACCAGAAGAGCCACATGAGGCAATGATGGCAGATTACCATATATAGACATGCAAACTTTTTAGAGATTTGTTAACTGTTTCACGATTACCTCCCTTTTTCAATATACAGAATTTCTGTTTTTGCATGTTTTAAAAACTCTATTCAATATACATATCTGTAAATAATTTACTCATTACTTATTGTTATTACTTTTTTATTTATTATTTTTTCTCTTCTATATTATGCATTGCATTGAACTGCTGCTGCTAAGTTAAGAAATTTCACGTCACATGCTGGTGATAATGAACCTGATTCTGAAGAATCATCGGCTGCCTGGGACCTCAGGTTTGTGGCCACAGTCCCGACTTGCAAGCTGCCTGGGTCGCAAATAGCTTACAGGAATTAAACACTATTCTAAGCTGGGAGCTCCTGATCTGGGGAGCAGTTACACATTGTTCGCTATTTGAAGATGCTTCTCCACAATTTCCGGCTTTACTTCATTCTCTTGGTGGATGTTGGAGTGGGGATGGGGCTGCAGACCAGAAGAAGCCTGGATGGCTTCCTGGTGGATTTACTAAGATTTAGCCAAGGTATTAATGTACTGCTCAAAGGTGGGTGTTAGAGAGAAAGAGATGCCTCTTGCCTCTCTTTATGAAGTTATGGAGGAGATCAGAAATGGAAGTTACTTGTGGTCTTTGTCACCATCTGTAGAAACAATACTAACCAAAATTACTGTGTTACCTTTCTTAAATATAATTTGGGTTTTATCGACAATGACCCTCACTCAGGACTTGCTTTATTAAATTATGAAAGAACTCTTGCTTGTGAGCCAGAAGATCACATGTTCACATCATGTTGCAGAAGTGGAAACACAATATTTCAGGTTGATATGTCCTGGACTTTTTTTGAATAATACATTAAAATCAAGATTCTTTCTGACTCTTCAGAAGGAAGTAAGCCCTTGACCCGATGTCTATCAAAATAAAAAAAAAGGAATTGCTTTTATCTCCTGGTCAACATTTATTTCTCCGTCAACAGTATTGAAATTGATTGTCACATGAATATTAAAGGGAGCTCGTTGTGTACAAAATGATTTTCACTTTCCCCACGTTCACTCAGTACCGTAAATACCCTTCGGAGAGAGACAAACAAAACAATAAGTAAAGCACCCTGTGCTGCTGGAAGATCTTAAAACGTCTGGAACTCACACTTCAACCGCCCAAATCTTGCTGTGCACATTCCAGCCTAAAGGATACGCTGAAGCTTGGTGCAGCCAATTCAAAGACTTAGCGGCGAGGAACTGCGGGCCAAGGCTGAGTTCTGTGCGTCATTTTTAAAACACCGTTCAAAAAGGCCACCTGATGCTTTGTAAATACAACTCATTGACTTGATGACAGCACGAACTACTGACTTGATGGCTCAATGAACGTAACTTAAGGCATGAGCAATGTTATTGCATGTTAAATATATTTCCATTAAGAAAGTTGAAACAAAACGTTATTATATGTAAAACACCGAGGTTTGTATTGAAAGGAACTAAATAAATCGAGCGCGCTTCCTTGCTGGAGTGGATGGGACGCCCCCCATTCCATATCAAGCAAAGTCTTATGGTGTTCTTTTAAAATCTATTGTAGTTCTTTATTTTCCTGTAAATGGCGGCAAGAAAATGAATCTCAAAGTATTACGTGGCGGCATATTAGTACTTTGATAATACAAACGCTTGTAAATGGATTTGCACTTTGAAGCTGCTGATGTCAGCTCTCGCGTCGAATCACATTCCACTTTGCTAGTTGTAGAAGTCAGAAGTCCCACCTCTTGTTTGATTTGCCTTTAACAACATTTCTGGAGCGAATTCGTGCACTGAGCAACGGATGCCCGAAAACTTACGAGATGCCTGTGTTCTCGGAGTACTTGGGACCTGTCGGGGCCGCTCTGTCCCCCCCGACGTGGGTCCTCCTCATCACGTTCCTCATCTTGCTGAGCTGGTAAATGGCTGACCAAGTGATTCATCCAAATCAAAGAAGAAAGTTTGCTGCAGTTGAAATTAAGAGAGAATAGTCTAACTTTGGTCATCTCTAGACGTTTTGTTACTGATCTAGTGTATGTTAGTGTGGATCAAATGATCAGTGGGAAGGAAAGTGCCTTTGCAATTTAGTTCGACATACTGTTGAACCAATAGGGTTTATTTAGTTCAAGTATTTGGAATCGAGTCGATCTGATGCGTTGGAGTTGAATGTGTAGGAACTGAGCTGATGTGAGAAGGATGAGTTTAGTGTGAGGAAATGGCGTTCAGGTTCAACATGTTAGGATGGGGTTGGGGTTCAATGTGTAGGAACTCAGCAGATCTCATTGGGTTAAGTTCAGTGTGAGGGTATGGGGTAGGATTTCAATGTGTGGGGAAGGGGTAGGGTTTCAATGTGTGGGGAAGGGGTAGGGTTTCAATGTGTGGGGAAGGGGTAGGGTTTCAATGTGTGGGGAAGGGGTAGGATTTCAATGTGTGGGGAAGGTGTTGGGGTTCAATGTGTGGGGAAGGGGTAGGATTTCAATGTGTGGGGAAGGTGTTGGGGTTCAATGTGTGGGGAAGGGATAGGGGTTTCAATGTGTGGGGAAGGGGTTGGGTATCAATGTGTGGGGAAGGGGTTGGGTTTCAATGTGTGGGGAAGGGGTTGGGGTTCAATGTGTGGGGAAGGGATAGGGGTTTCAATGTGTGGGGAAGGGGATTGGTTTTCAATGTGTGGGGAAGGGGTAGATGTCCACTGTGTGGGGAAGGGGTTGGGGTTTCAATGTGTGGGGAAGGGGCAGGGGTTTCAATGTGTGGGGAAGGGGCAGGGGTTTCAATGTGTGGGGAAGGAGCAGTGTTTCAATGTGCGGGGAAGGGCTAGTGTTTCAATGTGCGGGGAAGGGCTAGTGTTTCAATGTGCGGGGAAGGGGTAGGGTTTCAATGTGCGGGGAAGGGCTAGTGTTTCAATGTGCGGGGAAGGGCTAGTGTTTCAATGTGTCCGGAAGGGGTAGGATTTCAATGTGCGGGGAAGGGCTAGTGTTTCAATGTGCGGGGAAGGGCTAGTGTTTCAATGTGCGGGGAAGGGGTAGGGTTTCAATGTGCGGGGAAGGGCTAGTGTTTCAATGTGTGGGGAAGGGGTAGTGATTTCAATGTGTCCGGAAGGGGTAGGATTTCAATGTGCGGGGAAGGGGTAGGGATTCAATGTGCGGGGAAGGGGTAGGATTTCAATGTGTGGGGAAGGGGCAGGGGTTTCAATGTGCGGGGAAGGGGCAGGTATTCAATGTGCGGGGAAGGGGCAGGTATTCAATGTGCGGGGAAGGGGCAGGGATTCAATGTGCGGGGAAGGGGTAGGGATTTCAATGTGCGGGGAAGGGGTTGGGTTTCAATGTGCGGGGAATGGGTAGGGATTTCAATGTGCGGGGAAGGGCTAGTGTTTCAATGTGCGGGGAATGGGTAGGGATTTCAATGTGACTGGAAGGTGTTGGGTATCAATGTGCGTGGAAGGGGTTGGGTTTCAATGTGCGTGGAAGGGGTTGGGTTTCAATGTGCGGGGAAGGGCTAGTGTTTCAATGTGCGGGGAAGGGCTAGTGTTTCAATGTGCGGGGAAGGGGTAGGGTTTCAATGTGCGGGGAAGGGCTAGTGTTTCAATGTGCGGGGAAGGGCTAGTGTTTCAATGTGTCCGGAAGGGGTAGGATTTCAATGTGCGGGGAAGGGCTAGTGTTTCAATGTGCGGGGAAGGGGTAGTGATTTCAATGTGTCCGGAAGGGGTAGGATTTCAATGTGCGGGGAAGGGGTAGGGATTCAATGTGCGGGGAAGGGGTAGGATTTCAATGTGCGGGGAAGGGGCAGGGGTTTCAATGTGCGGGGAAGGGGCAGGTATTCAATGTGCGGGGAAGGGGCAGGGATTCAATGTGCGGGGAAGGGGCAGGGATTCAATGTGCGGGGAAGGGGTAGGGATTTCAATGTGCGGGGAAGGGGTTGGGTTTCAATGTGCGGGGAATGGGTAGGGATTTCAATGTGACTGGAAGGTGTTGGGTATCAATGTGCGTGGAAGGGGTTGGGTTTCAATGTGCGTGGAAGGGGTTGGGTTTCAATGTGCGTGGAAGGGGTTGGGTTTCAATGTGCGTGGAAGGGGTTGGGTTTCAATGTGCGTGGAAGGGGTTGGGTTTCAATGTGCGTGGAAGGGGTTGGGTTTCAATGTGCGTGGAAGGGGTTGGGTTTCAATGTGCGTGGAAGGGGTTGGGTTTCAATGTGCGTGGAAGGTGTTGGGTATCAATGTGCGTGGAAGGTGTTGGGTATCAATGTGCGAGGAAGGGGTAGGGGATTTAATGTGCGAGGAAGGGGTAGGGGTTTCAATGTGCGGGGAAGGGGTAGGGTTTCAATGCGTGGGGAAGGGGTAGGGTTTCAATGTGCGGGGAAGGGTCAGGGATTCAATGTGCGGGGAAGGGGTAGGGATTCAATGTGTGCGGAAGGGGTAGGATTTCAATGTGTGGGGAAGGGGCAGGGGTTTCAATGTGCGGGGAAGGGGTTGGGTTTCAATGTGCGGGGAATGGGTAGGGATTTCAATGTGACTGGAAGGTGTTGGGTTTCAATGTGCGGGGAAGGGGTTGGGGTTCAATGTGCGTGGAAGGGGTTGGGTTTCAATGTGCGTGGAAGGGGTAGGGGTTTCAATGTGTCCAGAAGGTGTTGGGTTTCAATGTGCGGGGAAGGGGTTGGGGTTCAATGTGCGGGGAAGGGGTTGGGGTTCAATGTGTCCGGAAGGTGTTGGGTTTCAATGTGCGGGGAAGGGCTAGTGTTTCAATGTGCGGGGAAGGGCTAGTGTTTCAATGTGCGGGGAAGGGCTAGTGTTTCAATGTGCGGGGAAGGGGTAGGGGTTTCAATGTGCGGGGAAGGGGTAGGGGTACAATGCGTGGGGAAGGGGTAGGGGTACAATGCGTGGGGAAGGGGTAGGGGTACAATGCGTGGGGAAGGGGTAGGGGTTTCAATGCGTGGGGAAGGGGTAGGATTTCAATGTGCGGGGAAGGGGTAGGATTTCAATGTGCGGGGAAAGGGAAGGTACAATGCGTGGGGAAAGGGTAGGGGTACAATGCGTGGGGAAAGGGTAGGGGTACAATGCGCGGGGAAGGGGTAGGGGTACAATGCGCGGGGAAGGGGTAGGGGTACAATGCGCGGGGAAGGGGTAGGGGTACAATGCGCGGGGAAGGGGTAGGGGTACAATGCGCGGGGAAGGGGTAGGGGTACAATGCGCGGGGAAGGGGTAGGTGTTCAATGTGCGGGGAAGGTGTTGGGTATCAATGTGCGTGGAAGGGGTTGGGTTTCAATGTGCGTGGAAGGGGTTGGGTTTCAATGTGCGTGGAAGGGGTTGGGTTTCAATGTGCGGGGAAGGTGTTGGGTTTCAATGTGCGGGGAAGGGATAGGGGTTCAATGTGCGGGGAAGGGGTTGGGTTTCAATGTGCGGGGAAGGGATAGGGGTTCAATGTGCGGGGAAGGGGTTGGGGTTCAATGTGTGGGGAAGGGGTTGGGGTTCAATGTGTGGGGAAGGGGTTGGGGTTCAATGTGCGGGGAAGGGGTTGGGGTTCAATGTGCGGGGAAGGGGTTGGGTTTCAATGTGCGGGGAAGGGGTAGGGTTTCAATGTGCGGGGAAGGGATAGGGGTTTAATGTGCGGGGAAGGGGTTGGGTTTCAATGTGCGGGGAAGGGGTTGGGTTTCAATGTGCGGGGAAGGGGTAGGGTTTCAATGTGCGGGGAAGGGATAGGGGTTCAATGTGCGGGGAAGGGGTTGGGTTTCAATGTGCGGGGAAGGGATAGGGGTTCAATGTGCGGGGAAGGGGTTGGGGTTCAATGTGCGGGGAAGGGGTTGGGGTTCAATGTGCGGGGAAGGGGTTGGGGTTCAATGTGCGGGGAAGGGGTTGGGTTTCAATGTGCGGGGAAGGGGTTGGGTTTCAATGTGCGGGGAAGGGGTTGGGGTTCAATGTGCGGGGAAGGGGTTGGGGTTCAATGTGCGGGGAAGGGGTTGGGTTTCAATGTGCGGGGAAGGGGTTGGGTTTCAATGTGCGGGGAAGGGGTTGGGTTTCAATGTGCGGGGAAGGGGTTGGGTTTCAATGTGCGGGGAAGGGGTTGGGGTTCAATGTGCGGGGAAGGGGTTGGGTTTCAATGTGCGGGGAAGGGGTAGGGGTTCAATGTGCGGGGAAGGGGTTGGGGTTCAATGTGCGGGGAAGGGGTTGGGGTTCAATGTGCGGGGAAGGGGTTGGGGTTCAATGTGCGGGGAAGGGGTAGGGTTTCAATGTGCGGGGAAGGGGTAGGGGTTCAATGTGCGGGGAAGGGGTTGGGTTTCAATGTGCGGGGAAGGGGTAGGGGTTCAATGTGCGGGGAAGGGGTAGGGGTTCAATGTGCGGGGAAGGGGTAGGGGTTTTAATGTGCGGGGAAGGGGTAGGTGTTCAATGTGCGGGGAAGGGGTTGGGTTTCAATGTGCGGGGAAGGGGTTGGGTTTCAATGTGCGGGGAAGGGGTTGGGTTTCAATGTGCGGGGAAGGGGTTGGGTTTCAATGTGCGGGGAAGGGGTTGGGTTTCAATGTGCGGGGAAGGGGTTGGGGTTCAATGTGCGGGGAAGGGCTTGTGTTTCAATGTGCGGGGAAGGGCTAGTGTTTCAATGTGCGGGGAAGGGGTTGGGGTTCAATGTGCGGGGAAGGGGTTGGGGTTCAATGTGCGGGGAAGGGGTTGGGTTTCAATGTGCGGGGAAGGGGTTGGGGTTCAATGTGCGGGGAAGGGGTTGGGTTTCAATGTGCGGGGAAGGGGTTGGGTTTCAATGTGCGGGGAAGGGGTTGGGGTTCAATGTGCGGGGAAGGGGTTGGGTTTCAATGTGCGGGGAAGGGGTTGGGGTTCAATGTGCGGGGAAGGGCTAGTGTTTCAATGTGCGGGGAAGGGGTTGGGGTTCAATGTGCGGGGAAGGGGTTGGGTTTCAATGTGCGGGGAAGGGGTTGGGGTTCAATGTGCGGGGAAGGGCTAGTGTTTCAATGTGCGGGGAAGGGCTAGTGTTTCAATGTGCGGGGAAGGGGTTGGGGTTAAATGTGCGGGAAAGGGCTAGTGCTTCAATGTGCGGGAAGGGGTAGGGATTTCAATGTGTCCGGAAGGTGTTGGGTTTCAATGTGCGGGGAAGGGGTTGGGGTTCAATGTGCTGGGAAGGGCTACTGTTTCAATGTGTGGGGAAGGGGTAGGGATTTCAATGTGTCCGGAAGGTGTTGGGTTTCAATGTGCGGGGAAGGTGTTGGGTTTCAATGTGCGGGGAAGGGGTAGGGATTTCAATGTGCGGGGAAGGGGTAGGGTTTCAATGTGCGGGGAAGGGATAGGGATTCAATGTGCGGGGAAGGGGCAAGGGATTCAATGTGCGGGGAAGGGGCAGGGGTTTCAATGTGCGGGGAAGGGGCAGGGGTTTCAATGTGCGGGGAAGGGGCAGGGGTTTCAATGTGCGGGGAAGGGGTAGGGTTTCAATGTGCGGGGAAGGGGCAGGGGTTTCAATGTGCGGGGAAGGGGTAGGGATTCAATGTGCGGGGAAGGGGTAGGGGTACAATGCGCGGGGAAGGGGTAGGGGTACAATGCGCGGGGAAGGTGTAGGGGTACAATGCGCGGGGAAGGGGTAGGGGTTTCAATGTGCGGGGAAGGGGTAGGGGTACAATGCGTGGGGAAGGGGGTAGGGGTACAATGTGTCCGGAAGGTGTTGGGTTTCAATGTGCAGGGAAGGGGCAGGGATTCAATGTGTGGGGAAGGGTTCGTGGTTCAATGTGCGGGGAAGGGGCAGGGATTCAATGTGTGGGGAAGGGGTTGTGGTTCAATGTGTGGGGTTCAATGTGTGGGGAAGGGGTTGGGGTTTAATGTGTGGGGAAGGGGTTGGGTTTCAATGTGCGGGGAAGGGGTAGGGTTTCAATGTGCGGGGAAGGGGCAGGGATTCAATGTGCGGGGAAGGGGCAGGGATTCAATGTGCGGGGAAGGGGTAGGGGTTTCAATGTGCGGGGAAGGGGTAGTGTTTCAATGTGCGGGGAAGGTGTTGGGGTTTCAATGTGTGGGGAAGGGGTTGGGGTTTAATGTGCGGGGAAGGGGTTGGGTTTCAATGTGCGGGGAAGGGGTAGGGTTTCAATGTGCGGGGAAGGGGTAGTGTTTCAATGTGCGGGGAAGGGGTAGTGTTTCAATGTGCGGGGAAGGGGCAGGGATTCAATGTGTGGGGAAGGGGTTGTGGTTCAATGTGTGGGGTTCAATGTGTGGGGAAGGGGATTGGATTTCAACGTGTGGGGAAGGGGACTGGATTTCAATGTGTGGGGAAGGGGTTGGGGTTTAATGTGTGGGGAAGGGGTTGGGTTTCAATGTGCGGGGAAGGGGTAGGGGTACAATGCGCGGGGAAGGGGTAGGGGTACAATGCGCGGGGAAGGGATGGGGTTCAATGCGCGGGGAAGGGATGGGGTTCAATGCGCGGGGAAGGGATAGGGGTTCAATGTGCGGGGAAGGGGTTGGGTTTCAATGTGCGGGGAAGGGGTTGGGTTTCAATGTGCGGGGAAGGGGTTGGGGTTCAATGTGCGGGGAAGGTGTTGGGGTTCAAAGTGTGGGGTTCAATGTGTGGGGAAGGGGTTGGGGTTCAATGTGCGGGTAAGGGGTTGGGTTTCAATGTGCGGGGAAGGGGTTGGGGTTTAATGTGCGGGGAAGGGGTTGGGTTTCAATGTGCGGGGAAGGGGTTGGGTTTCAATGTGCGGGGAAGGGGTTGGGTTTCAATGTGCGGGGAAGGGGTAGGGATTTCAATGTCCGGAAGGTGTTGGTTTTCAATATGCGGGGAAGGGGCAGGGATTCAATGTGTGGGGAAGGGGTTGTGGTTCAATCTGTGGGGTTCAATGTGTGGGGAAGTGGATTGGATTTCAATGTGAGGGGAAGGGGATTGGATTTCAATGTGTGGGGAAGGGATGTGGGTTCAATGTGTGGGGAAGGGAAAGGGGTTCAATGTGTGGGGAAGGGTTGGGGTTCAATGTGTGGGGAAGGGATAGGGGTTCAATGTGCGGGGAAGGGGTTGGGTTTCAATGTGCGGGGAAGGGGTTGGGGTTCAACGTGCGGGGAAGGGGTTGGGTTTCAATGTGCGGGGAAGGGGTTGGGGTTCAATGTGCGGGGAAGGGGTTGGGTTTCAATGTGCGGGGAAGGGGTTGGGGTTTCAATGTGCGGGGAAGGGGTTGGGGTTTCAATGTGCGGGGAAGGGGTTGGGGTTTCAATGTGCGGGGAAGGGGTTGGGGTTTAATGTGCGGGGAAGGGATAGGGGTTCAATGTGCGGGGAAGGGATAGGGAAGGGGTAGGATTTCAATGTGCGGGGAAGGGGTAGGGTTTCAATGCGCGGAGAAGGGGTAGGGGTTCAATGCGCGGGGAAGGGGTAGGGGTTCAATGCGCGGGGAAGGGGCAGGGATTCAATGTGTGGGGAAGGGGTTGTGGTTCAATGTGTGGGGTTCAATGTGTGGGGAAGGGGATTGGATTTCAACGTGTGGGGAAGGGGACTGGATTTCAATGTGTGGGGAAGGGGTTGGGTTTCAATGTGTGGGGAAGGGGTTGGGTTTCAATGTGTGGGGAACGGGTAGGGGTTCAATGTGTGGGGAAGGGGACTGGATTTCAACGTGTGGGGAAGGGGACTGGATTTCAACGTGTGGGGAAGGGGTTGGGGTTTAATGTGTGGGGAAGGGGTTGGGTTTCAATGTGTGGGGAACGGGTAGGGGTTCAATGTGTGGGGAAGGGGACTGGATTTCAACGTGTGGGGAAGGGGACTGGATTTCAACGTGTGGGGAAGGGGTTGGGGTTTAACGTGTGGGGAAGGGGTTGGGTTTCAATGTGTGGGGAAGGGGTAGGGTTTCAATGTGCGGAGAAGCGGTAGGGGTACAATGCGCGGGGAAGGGGTAGGGGTACAATGCGCGGGGAAGGGGTAGGGTTTCAATGTGTGGGGAAGGGGTAGGGTTTCAATGTGTGGGGAAGGGGTAGGGTTTCAATGTGCGGGGTAGGGGTACAATGCGCGAGGAAGGGGTAGGGTTTCAATGTGCGGGTAGGGGTTTCAATGTGCGGGTAGTGGTAGGGTTTCAATGTGCGGGGAAGGGGTAGGGTTTCAATGTGCGGGGAATGGGTAGGGATTTCAATGTGTCCGGAAGGGTCAGGGATTCAATGTGCGGGGAAGGGTCAGGGATTCAATGTGCGGGGAAGGGTCAGGGATTCAATGTGCGGGGAAGGGTCAGGGATTCAATGTGCGGGGAAGGGTCAG